>NC_056739.1:1659143143-1659360643 GCF_019279795.1 Protopterus annectens
CAACCTTGAACTATAGCTGTAATAGCAGTTGTAGCAGGACTGTCTGTTCTGTTTAATGTGATGTCATGTCTCTGTCACAACTAGCTACAGAAGAAGTTTTTCACAATAACAGACTAAAGAAAAAGGACTATTTGCTTAGAACATCAGCACAAAATGTAACACAGATTATTTTAAATTTTGTAACTGAAGAATTTGTTGCTCAGTTGTGGAAGTTGGATGAAGGGAAGAAAGAAATGTCATGTTAGGGTTTAAGGAAATAAAACTGCTCATGGAAATCAGATCATTTGTATGTGGAGTAGACATGAATACAATTGCCGAGAATTATTTTTCTGTATAAAGCTGAGTATGATTGCTGAAAGTTTTTGTTTCCTATGAGGGTTTTTTTTTTTTTGACTGTGCCTGCCAAACAGCAATTCTTCCTGTGAGCCCTGTGTGCTTGTCAACATTTTAGTTGTCATAGTAGGACATTTTTTACAGGAACATGAGGCATTGCAGGGCAAACAATACCCGTAACCAGTCAAGTCAAGAGATGGGACTTCACTTTTTCACAAAGCTCCTTTTTGCAGAACTTGAGTTGTTTGTATAATATGATTTATGTAACTTTTTTTTGCAAGACGCAATTGCCCAAATGGCAACTGTCCTGTATAAAGAGGGAAAGCTGTTTACCCTTCAGCCATGTCTACTTGTTCCCTTTTTCTAGGTATCCCCCAGAGAAGGAGAGAGCTTCCTGGGGGGGGGGGCTATAAAACAGGCTGCCTCAGCAGTGGTTTGTGCCCACACTGGCATCCAATCACTGAAGGTATTTTTGTACTTAGCCCCCTCTCCTGGGTGGAGAATGGATAACCCACAACATGCAAGAACCAGAATAACCTCCCTGATGTGGGTGCATCTGCCTTACACTCACATTGTGGGCTATTGCTGGAACACTTGTTGACTAAATGACTACTATAGGGGCACTACACCTCCTCCCCTCCTCTGAGGGATTTTGGCTTTGAATAGTCCAGACCTCTGCCAAGACTGGCAGACCCATCCTTTCCTATCATGCAGCAGAGCTGTTAATTGCTCTCAGGCCACCTTGGGATGTAATCAGTGCTTCATTCCTCTTTGCCACTGGAGCCAGTGTGATTGTTAATAAACACATTTGGATAGTAACTGTTTGGAAATTAGTTACATGACTGAGATTATTCTCCACTGCACAACTTGTACAGTTTCATTTTCTAAGGATGGCTCTTTTAGCTACTAAAAAATCAATCTATATTTCACTTCACGCTATTCTTTAAGTTAGGAATCATTCTAAATTACAAAGGATATAATTTCAAATTTCTAGGAATGACAATTGAAAAAATAGGGCAAAAATGAACAATTGTTTCTGCCATTTATACAGTATTTCAACCACAGAGGTAATTTACCTAGCAGTAGGGGGAGGAAATGAAAACCATGACACATAGCTTACACATTCAGACAACCCCCCCTCCACCAAAAATAAATAAATAAAAACAGCTGTTTTAAAATGTTATTTTTACAATTGCAAATTATGGCCACCGCAGTTTCAATAGGTAAACTTTTCAATTCTGAAGTTGCTGCTGCCACAGGAAATACCATATGATTCTTTTTTTCTCAATAATTTAGTAGGTGAGGCAAAACACCTGCCATTAAGTGACTTGAGAATATCCATGCTCATAGTGAAAGAGGGAAAACACTGAAACACAGAAGTGATGTCATATCTTTTATTGGACATACATAGGTCTTGCAATATAGCTGACAGACAATTTGATAGTTATATACATATACGCTCTTGGTTACAGCTGAAATTACATAATTATATAAGAATGCACCCAAGAAAGAAGGGACTAATGTTGTTAGGGAGTTAATATTTGAGGTAACCAATATGTGTGTGATGCAGGTGTTAAAATATTTTGTTCTTTACTTGAGCTGGTATTGCAGAATATTTTATCTACATAAGATAAAGAGTTCACATAGAAGAAAAGGGTGGCCATTGAAATGGCTATGCCTCCAGTTTATGTGAACTTGGTCTTCGCTAATTGGAAAAGATTAGTTCTATATAATTCAGAATTTTTTTTAAAAGTTAAACTATGTCTTGCTCACGTATTCCTGCACCCAGACACAAATAACCACAACAAAATTGCCATTTTGACGATTCAGCACATCCAAATCCATGTAATAACCATATAACAAACATAAGAAAATTGCAACACTGAAGCATAATTATCGAAAACAAAACTCATGTCAGGCAACACTGCTGACCGTTCACTTGAAAATAATTACAGTTTCCAAACAGCATTACAGATACCACGCATGTAATCTAACCAATTTAACTAAAACGTAATCTACAGAAGAATGACTACCACTCAACCTGAAAACAGGCCAACAGCCAAAAACAATGAAAGGAAGAAATGAGGGGTTTCCTTTCAGAAAAGCCAACTCCTCTAACACAGCACACCAGGCTGCCTAAATAGCAACCTATTCCTCTATTCCCTCTGGGCTATATGACTACTAAATTGACCTCCTGATATATTAAACTCTAAAACCTCCCACTATGTCTCTCAGCAATAATGACATATAAACATTAAATACATCTAATCCAACATCAAGCAAATGTCCACCATCCAGTCTATACCATGCATTACCTATCGGCAAAGTCCCATAGATCTAAAACTCAGAACACTAAACTTGCTGCAGCTCTGGCCACACTATGATTAAGAAAAAATCTCTAAAACTGACTGCCTGTCACAACACTAGCCTAGGAGTTATTTCTGACCAAACTACTAGGGTTCAAGAAAATCTTTGTTTAAGTGAAACCACATCACTCAATATGCAGGATACCATTCTCAGTTCAGGTGGTTTGCCTAAATCATTACCTCTAAAGTGGATTACAACAATTCCTACTGCTGTCTAAAACTCATCTAACTTAACATCTGACTCCATTGCATCCCTTTTTAATATTATCAGATTACTTCCCATTTCAAGGAGTCAAGCCCCAGCAAAACTCCATCAAGTCTCACTGCCACATGCTTGGCAGTACAAAGGAATGGCCCAGAATTAGAATTCTCCTCTGGTTTGCAAAATAAACACAAGAACATAACAAAAGAGCCACAAAACAGCCCTGACTTCCGACCTATACTATCTGAAGTAAGAAATGAACACTTTAGTCGACCTCATCCGCATCCACTTTGTCACCTCAATTGACTTACCTTCCAACACTAAATCTGTTGCCCTAGCTATGTGAAAAGAATGTGCAGAAAAATCTCTCACCCCAAATGCTTGACTCTCCAGTGATTGCTTCATTCACCATGCCATCAAAGTGTCTGACTGATATTTGCCTTTCCTCCTGACCTTGAATAAAACAAAGACCACCTCTTAAACCCTGACACCTGCTTCCAAGCTAAAGCCCAGGTTACCAGACACAAGACGCAAGTTATAAATATTTTTTCTCAAGATTACCTGATAACAGTGAATACTGTGATCAGTTTTTAACATGCTTAATGAAATACCACCCTGTCAGTAAAAGAAATCTGCAAGTCCCTCCATTTCAAAATACTCAGCAGCTCATATAGCCAAAAATTACCTTCATACATGAAAACCAACAACATAGTCCTCAGAACATGCAAGCTATAACTCACTATTACTTCACACAGTCCTTCTAATGGCACCTTTAATGATGGCTTACTAACAGTGTTCTGTCAGAAAAAAAGCCTTTTAATCTTTCCCAACATTTCAACATCTTCAAAATCTACTAATGCTTGGTTGGGAACACCCCCTGGCAGGCAAACTTTCTGTGTCACTTATCTTTACCAAGTGCATCGTCACCGTTCTCACTGTCTTTCCTAACTGCCATCTTGGAACCATACAACTGACCTAGCCCTATCCTGCCTAGACAGCTACTCAACAAAATACATCAGATCAGCAACAACAGAGCTATATGTTTTTCTAGTTGCCATAGTCCACAGCTGTTTCAACAACCGACCCACTACAAACTGCCTATTTTCCTTATCTCCTTGGGTAATACAAACAAATGTTTCTCAGCCTGGGGCACCAAAGCATGAGAGCTGCAAAACTGAAAATGAGGCAAACAGCTACTGCATTCAATCTATTTGGAACATACTCAACAGAAAACACAGTATTAATCCTCAAACTTCCACAACCTGTACCACCTCAGGCCTAGACAACTTCTTCATCAGTACTTGTACCCCATTGTCAAAGTGGAAAACTATCTCACTAGGCTACCAAAGACACTCATATCAGGATGGATGCTAAAAATGCAATGCATTTCTTTCACTCCAGTGGCCATTCAATAATAACATGCTAAAGCCAACCATTTCCATTTAAAATAGCCAACCATGCATTCAGATCACTCTCATACAGGGTCTCTGCAATCATCCATACACTATCTGCATTTACTAACCTAAGAAGATTTACAAATTCACCTCTTACTCTGCTGACAGGAGTGTTTGCATTATGAAAATACCAGTCCCACCTCCCAAGAATGCATGAAAACATTGTAGACTTTCAGATAGCTCTTCTTGATCCATTCCTGTCAGGTCCCCTAGAAAAAATGCTCCCCTGCTGACAGCGCAAGTCTAGGCATGTTAAAAGATACTAGGTTCCCCAGACCTTCCTAAAACTCTCCTCTCAATGTCTTGGCTTGACTACCTAGATCCTCACCCTGTTTCATTAATTTTAGTAAGTCTTGAAGCCTGATCCTGCCTTCAGCATTCAAATCGTGAAGAAAACCCATCAAATACTCATCAGCTGACAAAACCAGAATTGCTTGGCTTTCTACACTAAGAAATAAAGGTTTAGCTAGAGACATCTGAGGCTACATCATCAGAACTGTGCTGACACTGTTTTTTTTCTCTTTCCCCATCTTGAGGCTCCTTCCTTGGCTGTCTGTTCCTCTGGAGACTTTCACTTCCTTCTACCCTTCCTTGAAGACACTGCAGAAGACTATGCTGCTGGTTGAGATGGTCCTGATGCTTCTTGGAAAAATGCCAATACCTGCACCATAATCCCTACCCAACCCTTCTTTAGCAATAGTGGTCCTGCCATGCTGAAGGAAAAGGGAATAATATTCCACCAAGATAACCCACCCACACATGCTTTAAGTCATTCCCTCTATATTTGACCCTTTTCTACTCCCACCACAAAGAACTACCCCCAACCAGGGGTGGCCCATGCTATTGGACTGCAGGACTGCAGCCCCCACAGCTGTAAATGAAAGAAAAAAGACCCCAGCTGTAGAAGAAAGAAGAAAGAAACTAAACAAAAGAAGGATAAAAATTGCAGACCTTCGCACATGTGCAATTGCGACATCCAGACTGCTGCTTAACGTGTCTGGAGCATGTGCAGAGCTCCAGACTGATTCTGCAGTAGCCCAGATTAGAAACACAGCAGTCAAGAGCATCCCAGAAGTCTATGTAGTTAGTTACAACTGCATAGACTGAGCTTAGCGAGTGGTTATATGGAAGGAAGGCCCTGGACCCATGTAAGTATATTATTACAATTGAGTAGAGAATACCTCAGGCTTGAACTCTGTAGCTTGGTTGCAGGTGGCAAGGGCCTGAATTCCCTATCCACCACCATTTGTAAAAAAATTGCAGATTTTTGCCTCATATTTGTTCTGTTCTGTTCCTCATAAAATATGTGGTTTCTGTATTTTTGTTACCTCGCACAGTCAGTAGGTCAGTGGTAGTATTGTTGCCTGACAGATACAGGCTCTCTGGTTTGATACTTGGCTGGGTTGCATTGGCTTTTGTTCCAAGTCAGACTTTCCTGGTTAACAAATGTTAAATAAATAAAAATAGCAGGCATTTGAATTTCAGACTTCATATTCTTCAGAAAGTACATGGTAACACAAAACCTTTTATTCTAGCAATTTTCTAAGTTTATAACATGGGTATTTGAAATTTGTCCCTATTTTTGGGACTGTATTCCCCCATTATTGGCTTTGTCCAGGTTTTTTTGTGTTAAGATTGAGAGCTATGGTGAGAACTGAATTCATTGAATATGTTTGGGGGCTGTATTCCCCCATTACTGGCTTTGTCTACGTGTTTTTTGCTAAGAGGTTGAGAGCTAATTTTGTGCTAAGAGGTTGACAGCTATGGTGAGAACTGAATTCACTAAATGGTAGCCATTTAAGTTTCAGTCTTCCTCTCTTTTACAAAACATGATTTGGCTTAGTGGCAAGTTGCTCTGTTTTGCACAGGGTCCTGGGTTCACTACTTGGCAGGGAAATGTATGGTGGTAAAACAGCATTTTCTTCTAGCAACTTTCCAAAATTATGCAAGCAATGTTTAAAATGTGTCTTTGGTTTTGGGGCTTTTGCCCTCCCCAATAAATTTTGGCCTTTTCCAGATTTCTTGTGCTGCAAAGTTCAGAGATTCAACTGAGTGTCAAGGAGATTTTACAAGAAGCTGAGAGCTGCAGGGGAACAAATGTTTAGTGCTGTTAATGCTGAGTCTGCTTGCATTATTAATAGCACAACAGGCAGTGTCCTTCCTCTTGATGCAGAAGACTGTGGATTCTACTCCCACAATAGGTCAATACTTTGCTGATACTGTACTGTGTTGCAAAGGGGGTGGATGCTGCAGTCCTTTTTGATGAAGATACATAGTAACTATGAACCTGTTATCAGTTTGCCATCCATTCCCTATTGCAATATTACTAGCTTATCATTTTTTTAATGCAACATAGGGAACTTATTCCTCAAGGGCAACAGGCATTTTATTTGTAGATGAAACAATGAAATATAAAGTTGTTTGCTAGTAGCAAGCTCTTCATTAGTTACAGATTTCTTTAATGTGGAATTATTTAGATGACGTTTACTTCTTCAGAGATTGTGCATACTTACTGATACTGGTAGACTGTAGAAGTTTGAGTAGACGTTTGTGATGGAAATGTTCTGAATTGGGCAGTTTTGTCATTATTGGTGCATGCATTTTGTTTCGTTGTTTACTGGAAAGATGTTCTGATTTGGGCAGTTTTGTCATTACTGGTGCATGCATTTTGTTTCATTGTTTACTGGAAAAATGTTCAAAACAATAAATTTACCTAACAACTGTACTGTATTGTGCAAGGAATATAATTTAACACAGTCAGGAAGGTGTATTAAAGACCACGTGTATGTTTCATGTACAAGGGGCCTATGATTTGAAAAGAGTCCAAAGTTAATCTTTATCTGCCACCGGCAAAATGTATTTTCTTTGAATGTGGGTTTCAATGCTGTTTCAATGAATGTGAGTTTCAAGGGCAGAGAAGTTTTAATGCTAAGTCTGTTTTCATTGTGAGACTGCATTGCTTTGTTTAGCAGATGTCTTAGTGTTTGTGCTGTAAAATGCAAAATAAAACTTTCAAATGAAGTCCAAATCATCGTAGAAGTAAAGCAGTATGCACATTAGTGTTTAAGGTAAATGGGGTGAAATAGGCAAGTAATGGTTCACTGGAATGGCTACAGGGGGAGGCACCATTTGGCCATGAGTTTGTGAGGGGGGGAAGGGCGGCAAACTCAAAGACAGCCCCGGCTGAACTATACCTCTCAACTGTCCAGATTTTCACAGAATGAATAGATTTTTGCTTCTTATTTTTGGTTTGTTCCTCATAATATTTGTGTTTTTATGGCAAATAATTTAGGAATTAAGTCACTAAATAATGACAGACACTGAGTTTCAGACTTTATAACCTTCAGAAAAATGCATGCTAAGCCAAGACCTGTTATATTCTATCAACTGTCTCATTTTATACAAGAGCAATTTTAGTACTGTTTATATATTCCCCCAATATATTTGGCCTTGTTCAGATTTCCTGCATAAACAGGTTGAGAGGTACATGCAAATAAATTGCTTTATAGAATTAGGCATATCCAAACCTCTCAACTGTCCCAGATTTTGGCTCAAAATGTTGTTCTCCCCCTAATAATCTCTCTGCAAAATGGCAATTTTGGAAGAGAATGTGGAGGGTTTACAATTAATAAATAACTGTAATAATCAGAGTTATAGATTACTTTTATTTTAGAAATGCATGTAGATTCTTTTATTTTGTCAGCTGCTCAAGTCAGCAGTACTAATATTAAAAAAGTGTCCCCTCTTTGACAGGTTCCCAACTGTATTGTGTGGCTATTTTATATTTTTGCATCACATTTTTGGTCCATTTTTCATAAAAATGTGTTTTTTTGGCAAATTAGTGGCAAATCATTAAAGACTGAAGTTAGAAAATAATGACAGACATTTGAGTTTCAGATTTCATACCCTTCAGAAAATTCATACTAATGCAAGACCTAATATTTTATTATCTTTCTGAGTTTATAAGAGCAATATTTAAAAATTGTCCTTATTTTTGGGCCATTGTCCCACTTTTATGTATGGCTTTGTCCAGATGTCTTGCTCTGAGGTTAAGAGGTATGGCATATGTGTCAGGGCCATCACAGTCAGCCAGAGACATTTCAAATTGTGACATACTTGTTGCACCCCACTCCCCCATGTAGTGACTCTGGATGTGTCCAAGCAAGGCAAGGAGCAGTTATGCAGTGTAAATGTGCAGAGTAACCCCCATCCAAGGTAGACACAAGTACTACAGTGGCTTTTCATCTGTCCTTGATTTTGCAGAATGTTCTTGTTTCTGTCATATTTTTATACTGTTGATTTATGCTTATTATTGTTCAGAAAGTGCCTATTGCTCTGTGTTTAAGTAGCAATGCTTTAATGACCATCAGGTAAGCTTGTCTGAGATTGTAATATGCAAGTAAGCTTTAATAAGCATACTGTTAAACAACTGCCAACATTGAAAGCCTTTCTGTTGTTGCCATGCAGAGAATACTTACATAACTAGATAATGTATAAGCCTTGGGTATTGAAATGCATATGACAGTATTTGCAATAAAGTACAGGATTATATTATTTTAAGAAGCTTATTATATTTGTTGGAGACTTGCAGTAATCTTTGTAGGCTTTACCTGTAATCTAAACAGAATGCCGATCTATCATGTGTGGTCCATAACCTGTACAGTAATCCTTTAAGCAATTTATCTTGAGCTTGTTTCCTTTTCATTTTTTAATTTGATCATGTTTTCCCCATGAAACAAGTAGATAGTTGTTGTCAGGCAGCAGGCGTTTTTTGGATAAAAAACATTTTTACAAGTGGGGGTATCACAGAGATTGCTACTTTCAGCATGTTACTTGGTACTTTTATAAAGCTGAATATAAATTATAATTAGAACTGCAGTGCTATGAGAAGTGGTTTGAGTTGAGTGCTGCTTGTTTTTCTTATACTTGATTTTGACTGGCATTCTAGTAATGTATTTAAAAAGTAATTTATTTTTTTCATGCCTCTCAACCTTTTTGTTTCCATCTAGATATTAAGTAAGCTGTCATGCAGCCAGTGCATTGAAATATTTTTTCTTCTACACTTCATTTTGTCTTGATTGGAATCTCATAATGATGGTTTGGCACCCAGGGCAGCGTATTTAATTGAAGTTACAGTTTTTGTGGTTTTGAGCATAACTCCTCCCCTTTCTAGTTGGCCGCATCCCTTCCCATTGACCCCACCCATTCAGTTGTCTCCTGCAGCCCCCCCCCTTTGATTTGAAGTCACCAGCCGCCACTGCCCCCAACTCTTCCTTTTTACATACTGTCCAGAAGACCCATTAATAGTATTATAATCCAGATGGGTGCCCCTGCAAGACCCTGCATACCTCAACATTTTCCCAAGAAAATGCAAGTAAAAGATTGAGAGGTTAGCCCATCCAGTGCAACTGTCTGCTGACTGCCCCATGTTAGCACTGTCTGTGTATCTCTGGCCAGCCACACCTTCCAGTCTCCCAATACAAGCATCAAGGACAATGCCCAAATAAAGAAGGGGCACTGGCCTAACTATGGGGACTGATTTTAACATTTTCTGTTATAACATAGCAGAATGCTAGCATAATATTATTAGCATTAGAATGGATTTCTGAAGAACATAAAAACTAAGCTCAGCTGTCTATCATTAGTTAGTGACTACCATTCTAAATGATTTTCCCTAATACTACAGATTTTATGAGGGACAGATGGGAAGCAGAATCTGGACATTCTGTGAAATTCCAGACAGAAAAGAGCATAGCTCTCAACCCCGTTGAAGACAAATCTGGAAATACTCAGAGGCAATCATCTGCACTTTTTATTTTTACTTTTTTATTTTAAACTATTAGTATCATTGAATTAGCACAAAATATTAAATGACAAGCTATTGTACTGCAGTGGTAGTGCTGCGGTAGCATTGTCGCCTCACAGTTAGACGTTATACGTTCGATTCTAAGTTAGAGCGTCTTCTGTGTGTCGACATGCGTGAATGGGCGTTCCTTTGTTGAAGGTTGTGCGTTAGGCCCGGCAAGCCAGCACGTAAAAATCTACTGCCAATCATTAGCGGACCGGAGTTCCGCTGTGGCGACGCCTAACCGGGAAAAGCCGAAAGAAGACCAGAAGACCATTAAATGACAAGCTATTTTAAATGGAGATTATAATGTAATTGCTCAGAATAACATTCGCACTTGTGAAATGAAACATAATAGGGTTCTTGGTTTGACTTTATAGGCATATAAGTATGTAATAGGTTAACAGCCACTAAGGACTTTTTATTCTTAGCCAGGCATCCCAAATCTCCAAGTTCTGGTATCCTTAATAAGTGTAAGCAGGGGCTTGGGAGAAGAAACATTTACAATCTAAGCCCTGGGAAATGAACCATTTACTGTCTGCCTGAGTCCATTAGAGACATAGGTGTCAAATGAGGTATGAATTTCCTATTCCTCATGCAACTGTCCAAGTTACACTTGAATTGGGTTAGGGAGGAACTCTGGTTTATATTGATGGGGAAACTGTAATTGAGAAGGGATAATAGTCTCTGAAAAACATATACATCTCTCCAGCAGGTCTTATGTATATCACAGGCAAGGTTTAAGTCTTTGAACAGATAATTTTGGTGCTATTTGTTTTGTGGATATGCAGGAGGTCCAATAGAGTAGACTCTGTTAATGTCTTATATGTAAGTCATACATCTCCCCTTAACAGCCTGTAGGAGACAGAATACAGGGATGAGACTTTGAGGCAGTCTGCATAGGACATGTTTGTTACACCCTGTATTCTTTTAGTGAGGAACTTCTGTGGGCATTCCAGTTGTTGGATGTACCTGGTTAGGTACATACCAAAGGAGGAATTCTACTCAATGATAGGTCTGATGAATAGTGGAATAATGACCTTCTCGGACCTAGATGCTATCACATTGTTTATAAGTTGCACAACAAGGAATGATTTACTCAGTAGACAGGTAGGTAGGTTTCATTTTAAAACATTCATTCATTCTACTAAATGGATAGTTGTGCTTAGAGGCATTGAAATATTGAAATGGCAAAGATTATTGGCACTAAGCCCAAGTTTGTTAACAAGAAGGGTTTTGGTATTAAGCAACTTCTGCAAAAACAAAATTATAGACAGAACGACTTATACACAACCTCGGAACATTCACTGATGGATATTTACAGTGTAATGATACTTTTGTTTTCTTCTGAATTATACAAAACACAAGTAAGGTTTTTATTGTTTATGCTAGGTTTGATTGCAATTTTGGTAAATTGATTATTTCGCAAGATGCATTACCTATAATAGCTTTTACAGCTAGAAAATGAAAAAATAATTTGTTACATTGTATTTAAGAGCATCTATATGGCATCTGTAGAACAAATGGAAACAGTTGTCTGTTTAGACATAACACAGCCTGTTGTAACTATAAGCAATTTATTTTCTTAGTAATTGAATAGGCTAAATTTGATTTTAAAGGTGGTGACTGTTGTAGTTTGCTAGAGTCTAAAGAGATCCATTGGCAGTTACTGCATAATGCCAATCACAAATTAAAATATCTAAATAAACACATTTCTGCAAAATACTTTTTGAGGTTGAAGGCTATAAATTCAGTTTTCTCATTTGATACACACACACACACACACACACACACACACACACACACACACACACACACACACACACACACAAACACCACATACCCCTTACCTGCTTCTGAGTTGATAGACCAGTGTGTCTGCTTATGTCTTCCCTGGCCTTGCAAACAATGGATGATTACACTTCATTTATCAATTTCAGACATTGCATTTTCAGATTTTATATCCTTCAGTACATATATGCTAATGCAAAAAAATGGTTGTTGTAGTGATTTTCTAAGTTTATAACATAAATAACTAAAATTTGTTCTGGATTGTGCTTCTTGGTCCCGCCATTAATTTCGGTTTTGTTTACAATTCTTGAGCTATGAGGTTGAGAGCTATACTTATTTGTGTTGTGTCCCTCTCCCTTGTAACTCATAAATAGTTGCAGGCATTAAATAATGCCCCATTTCTTCATTATACAATAATAATAAAAAATTGCTATGCTACCTTGTCAGTGAGAATAGCAGGTTAATATCGATGTTTCCTGTGTCAAGGAAGAAAGGTTGAGCCTTTTCTCCCCTTTGTAATTTCCTTTTCCTAACATTTTAATGTTATTCTCATGTTATCCATGGTGTCTAGTGGTGGTACAGAGGACTAATCTTCTCTGTGCAAGGTGGGAGGATGTAAGGTTTGAATAGCGTTTATTGCCTGTAAGTTATGCTATTTACAATATTCTTGATGCCTAGTGTTCCCCTGACCTGAATCTTCTTTCATATTGTTTTGATAAGCTCCCTTAAGGAGCATTCTTAAAGAGTTATCCACGGAGGCTAGTGTACCCCCTCTCCATTTACATTATGTGCAAGTGCTGTTAATAAATAATAATAATACCTATTTGTTAACCAGTTAGGCCAAATAAATACACTGTCCCTTTTCATGGGTTACCCAGAAGCAAAGTCGTTTTAAGTTACTTGCTCAAGGTCACACACTAGGCAAAGGAGGGCTGAGGAAATCAAACACTATACCGTAAGAATTACAGCTCACAGCCTTAACCATCTGCACCAACTGTCAGATGAAGGTACAAAATTATGTTTAACCATTGGTGGCTGGTGCACCCCAACTCACTTTATGTTGACATGCCATTAAGGCACAAGTATTAAGAGGAATCCCTGTTGCCTAGTGGTCTGCCTAGACCCATTGCTGCATGATTTGCTCATTAGTCTAGAGTGTGTGGAGGTATGACAGCTCACTCATTCCACCCACCCCTCACCAAACATGCATTCATTTTACATACACACACACACACACACACACACACACACACACACACACACACACACACACACACATGCACACATGCACACGCACACACACACACACACACACACACACACACACACACACACACACACACACACACACACACACACATACATGCACCTAACCTATCCCATCACTAACTCCCCTACCATGTTCTCCCAAAGACACGCACCACTCACACATGCTACTCCTCACATACACACATCACCTAACATTACCAGATCACTAAACTACCCATCACTTACTTCTACCAGGGTAGGTTAACATGAGCTTTTATATGTGTTCATTAACATGAGCAGTTTCTGTTTTATCTGTTTTTTTTTATAAGTTCACAGTATACTTATGAGTTCATTTGAAATACATTTCTCTCAGGATTCATGTTGTGAAATGAATGTGAAGCCATTTGCTGTAGACATATCATGGTAGCATAATGACAAATTAGCAATTCTTAAAATTAAAGCATTGGTTGTTACTTTATTTAATCAGAGACTGTCACAAACACTAATTTTGTGTCTTTTTCTCAGAAAGAATGTTCAAGTAGAATATGTTCTTCAGATATGAAATAACTTTTCTGAACAAGAAGAAGTCACATACATTTTCCATAAATAAGAGTCCTGGTTATTATTATTTTTTTTAATATATTTTTTCTGTCCCTTGGTATATAGTTATACTATTATTCAGATATTAAGCTATTAAGTGTGACCAAGTGATAAAGTATAAAGTGCTTAATCACTTTAATCTCAAACTTCCCCAACCCCTTGCTTAGAATAATAATGTTTTAAGTATATATTTTATGTTTCTGTGTGCGTGAAAATGAAAGCAGTTCTGACAACATTATTGTATTTCAAATTGCTTCACATATGCAAGGTCATTAACACTGTCACATACTGGAACTGGGAAGCCATAACATTATTCATTTGTGTTTTTAAAAAGACTCAGGGGAATTCAGTAAAGCCTATACAATTTATTTTCCATGTATGCATCGTGGCACAATGCATACATGAGTACACATAATTTTAGATTCAGTAAGCACCACTTAGCAGCACATGCACGTGCAAACAGAAAAAATATCAAGGAATGGAAATTACCTGATAAGCAGGTGAATCTTATGCAAACGAGGCAGGTTGAGAGATCCAAGTGGAAAGGCATCCGTGTAGATCCTATGTCAGTCAGTAGTGTATATGGAATTTTTCCACATACAGGGGTCTACAAAGAGAAAAAATGTAAAACAAAAGAAATGTGGACATACATCCCCTGAAACTGTATGACCACATAGAGATAGGTGCAAAAATTATGTTCTGGATCTCAGAAAGAGGAAGTGGATACGTTAAAATAATATTTTATTTTTTGTAATAATCTCAGCTTGTTTGAGCTGCTCACCGCAGTGCACAAACATGCTTAATACAAAAAAAGTGTACGTTACAATATATGTCAGAAATGCACTATAGCTCCCTGTGTCTTTGCTGTACAATGGTGCATTCTTGATGTTGCTCAGGTTATACGACTCTGAACCATGTAGTTTAAAGGTTGTCAGCATGGATATGTTTGCAAATGATGTGGATGTCTTGAATAGCAAAATGGAGTAATCGTGTTTGCATAGCCATTTCGTGTAGGCTCCCACATAATGTTGATATTCCCACTGGATGTGAATGCCAGATGGGGGTTGTGTCCACTCACTTTTAGGATTGCTTAATTCCCACTGCATGTGTTTGCACTGTGCTCTGAATAGCTAAGCGTGCTCACACAGAAAGACCACCCAGGTCACAATGATGATGTAGGCAACAATTAAAACAGGATATAGTCAATTACTGATTTTGACTTTTGTGTAAACTATGCTGCACAGCATGGTGCATAGCTGAATGTGTTTATGCATCACACCACCCACGTGACAGTGATGATGTAGACAACAATGAATGGAAAGGAGATATTTCCAATGAATATTTATTAATGTGTATAACCTATGTTGCACAGTGCAGAGCAAAGTGCACAGAGTGCACCAAAGAAGGGCCATTAAATTATGTTAACCACATTCTAGGCAGGTGAAATGCATAATAATTAGCCAATCACACATGCTCCACCTACACCAGATCTCTATAAATTATGCATTCTGTTTTTACCCCAATACTCTGGACCATCGGTGTTCACACTTGGAAATTTTAACTGAGATA
The DNA here is from genome assembly GCF_019279795.1 of Protopterus annectens. Lineage (NCBI taxonomy): Eukaryota > Metazoa > Chordata > Ceratodontiformes > Protopteridae > Protopterus > Protopterus annectens. Next base: position 1,659,158,552 of record NC_056739.1, read on the forward strand.
ATGCTAGGGGCTGTTGCAGGTCTGCTACATCTGTATGTGCTAGATGCTGAAGCACTGCTGCTGGTGCTGTTGACAATAGGCCTAGGCTGAGAAGGAGAAGAGTGTTCAGACCCAGGGTAACCTTCCAGGAGTTACATGAGCTGGAAATTGTAGAGCACTACAGGTTGTACAAGAACATATTACAAGAACTCACTGAGCTCTACCACCCTCAACTCAGAGCCAGAGCCAACAGAGGGGAAACCATCCCAGTGGAAACAAAGGTATGTGTAGCCCTTAGGATACATGCTACAGATACTTTTCAAAGACCAACTGGGGACATTATCGGGGTGTCAAAGACATCTGCATCCAGGATACTCCACCAGTTCCTGCATGCTATGCTACCACATGCCAGTGAGTACATATATTTTTCCCTCTCCCCTGAGGCGAGGGCCAGCAATACGCAAAAGTTCTGCCATGTAGTACACTACCCTGAGGTACTGGGTGCCATAGATTGCACCCACATACACATCAAGGCTCCACCTGGTGAGCAGGGTATAATCTACATTAACCGCAAGGAGTATCAGTCCATCAACTGCCAGGTCATGTGCAATGCCCAGGGGATTATCCTGAATGTGTGTGCTGGCAGCCCTAGTAGTTTTCATGACTGCCATATCTGGCACACATCACAGCTGTATCAGATGCTTGCTAGGGGGGACATCTCACATGGCCATTTACTGGGGGATGCTGGCTACATCCTGGAACCATGGATGATGACACCCATCAGAAATTCACACACATCCACAGATGAACATCATAATGAGCACATGCACAAACTAGGAACATCATAGAGTGTGTGTTTGGGCTGCTGAAGTCATGGTTCCAGTTCCTTGATATATCTGGTGGAGGCCTGCAGTATTCGGCTGCCACATGTGTAAATGTATTCACAGTATGTGCTATGCTACACAGTATGATTTTGCAAAAATAGTTGCAGCAGGATCAGCAAAGGGACGGGACACACAGCCCCCCAACAGTGCCTATGTCACCACAGCCACAGTGACAGGAGGACTCAGAGGGAGAACCCCCTGCTGATGTCCCTATAGGCAGATGTAGGCATACTCAGTAAGTCCTGGTATTGGCTAAGAGGCAATACATAGCACATTCACTGCCAGCCTAGGGACCTAGGGATTGACACCTTACTCCTACTCACCTACAGATATTAAAAATGATGCCAGGCATCCCACACATCATGCACCTACTCATGTATTGGCTATGTACTGCTTGCATCAGACAGTCAGCCCCAAACTATGGTTGCATTTGCAAGGTAAGTCTGTAACCGTCACAGTACTCATAAAGACTATTATGATATGGCATAGTATATATGGATGTGGTACATCATTTAAGTAATGGTCTACTTGGACAGAAATTATATCCACAGAGGACTACAGATACCCATTCCACTACCTTGTTTCCATGAGTATTCACTAGGCCTCATGCATGGAATACTCATGCAGTCTAACTGCAACACATTACTGGTATATCTGTCAAGGGAGATGTTAGACAGTAGGGTGACATGATAGTCAGATTACAGTGTATCCCAGCAGAACATGTAGTGGTGTTCCTCCACCTCGAACACAGCACTGTTCCCTTGTAACTGCTGGAACAGAAACTTATCAATGGTATATCAGCATGTCAGACATCTCAGGACAGTAACATAGAAACTGATCATACATTCCATATCTTACTTAGTGCAAGAATAACATTATATGTATTTATGCAGTTCATTGTGTGACAAATGATCCCTGTCTGTCAAATGTTTGTGTAGCTCAAAGGACTAGGGTGATTAGCTTGTGTGGTGGCATTCAGGGTTCTAATCAAGATGTAACCTTTTATTCTGGATGTCAGGCATTATTACTGTTAGTGCTACAGACCACAAAACAAACAGTACCAGAATTACCCATTCTAAAGACTTAAACCTTGATTGTGACATAAATAGGACCTGCTGGAGAGATAGGTATGTATCCCAGATACTACCCTGTCTATAGAACAGGCTCCCCATCCCAGTGAAGCAGAGCTCTTCCCTAATCCAACTCGAGTGCAACTTGGACAATTGGATTGTAAATCAGAAATTCATCCCTGGGTTGGCACCTATGTCTCTAATGGGCACAGGTAACCTGCAAATGCTTAATCTCTCAGGCCTATGCTTACTCTTATTAAGGGTATCAGAACTTGTCAGATTTTTTGGCTGCATGGCTAGGCATAAAAAGGCCCTTGTGATTGTTAGCCTAGTAAACACCTATGAACCTATGAATGTATAAGACTGTCAGCATGTGTGTGGTATAATATTATTAACCTTTGTGACATATTAAGTGTGTCACACAATGGAAAAAAGTTGTAGGCAAGTTCAATGATGTGCAGCAGTGCATAAAACAGTGACAGATGCCATTTTGGATTGGCATACGGGTAGGTGTGGATCAGAGTCAGTTTATAATTAACAAAAGTCTCACTGGGCATGCTCATGCACTTAGTTAAGCAGAGCTAAATTCTGCTGCTCCCCACTCAGAATGACTTGTCATATATAGATATGTCTACAGCTGCATACATATATGTTTCCATATCTTCAGTCAGTATCACACTCTCCATATATAGATATATGTATATATATATATATATATATATATATATATATATGTGTGTGTGTGTGTGTGTGTGTGTGTGTGTGTAGATGTATATAAATATATATATATATATATATATATATATATATATATATATATATATATATATATATATATATATTTAAGTCTATATACACACATATATATTAATAGAGACATACATTTCTGTCAATCCTCATACACACACACACACACACACACACACACCTCTACATATATTTACATCCATGTTATCTACAGATATATATGTATATATCTGTGTATGTCTGTATCATTCTACATTTATTTATTTTATTAAATAAAAAATAAATAAAATATCTCTGTGTATGTCTGTATCATTCTACATACCCTGATACTGGTGAACTAATCTGCTGTTTGACACATATATAAGGTTAAAATAAATATAAAAGGCAGGAGCCATCAGGCCAAATCATACTCTTATTAAAACAACATGAAAACAATAAAACCAAGTGTACTATAAGTGCTTTTGGGTCCAAATACTGTTCAACCAATCAAACATCAGTATTGTACCCTCCTTTTTCTCAAGGCAGGTTTTAGAGGGAAAATTCCATTTAGACCAGGAGCCTTATCAGCCCCTAGTCTGATAATCCACTTAATCTCATTATATTCAGTCTGGCTGACTATATTACCCCCCCCCGATATTGTTACTTACAACCTGTAATACCATAAACAGAAGAGTATGCCTTGTATTCTTTTGGATATGCTGGTATAATCCATTATGTACATTGTTTAATCTTATATCTGAAATGTGCTTTAATATTCTATCATTTAATCTGCCATTTGTTTTTCCTACATAATACGAAATACATTTTTGGCATACAGTTATATAAACCACATTTTGTGTTTTGCAATCAGTATAGCCATTCAGATAATATTCCTGGCTTGTTATCGGATGTATCAAAAAAATTACCATTCATAATATATATACAAGCTTTACATTGCCTTCAGGCAGAAGTACCTGTACACTGGGATTTGGGTTTGGAATTCATTCACAAGCCTGGTTCATGATACAATATATCCTTTAAATTCCTATTTCTTCTAAAACTAAACATTTGTCTTTTACCTACAATGTTACCAGTCTTTGCATCTGTAAGTAAAACCTTCCAATTTCTTTTAACAATTTCACAGATGCCCCCCACATCACTACTTTATGCAAATAACATTTGTAATGCATCAGTTTTTCTTCCTGGCTTTATAATTTTTATAGCCTACCTCCTCTATATTATTTTGTTGTTCAGAAAACCAAGGCTTAGCAGTGTTCTCTCTATTATATTTACTCTCAGCTATTACTTTTTCAAAGTCCTTCTGTCTGTAGCCCCTTCTCCTCAAATTACTTTTACAATCAATAACCTCCTGGTTAGACTTTCTGTCATTAGTACTTAAATGTGGTATTCTATGTACCTGCCCTTTAACTATATTATTGAATGTATGCCTCAGGTGCATGGTATCAAACGCCAATATATTATTTCTCCAACATGCTTTTTTATACAATGATGTTTCTACAGCTCCATCCAAACACTGAGTAACATGTATATCCAAAACGTCTATTTCAACCTCAGCGTACTTTATTGAAAACCTCAAAAAATCTGTGGTTGTTTCCAAATACCTAATAAAAGATGTCAGTTCATTGTGTGTCCCTTTCCATAGAAAAAAACACATTATTTACAAATCTGGGGGCTACAGACGGAAGGACTTTGAGATTACATATATTACAATGGCAATTTATTTATACATCCGATAACAAGCCATGAATATTATCTGAATGGCTATGCTGATTGCGAAACACAAAATGTTTATTTAGCTTTATGCCAAAAATGACCTTCATATTATGTAGGAAAAATAAATTGTAGATTAAAAGATAGACTATTAAAGCACATTTCAGATATAAGATTAAACAATATACATAATGCATTATACCAGCATATCCAAAAGAATACAGGGCATACGTTTCTGTCTATGGTATTACAGGTTGTAAGTAACAATATCAGAAGGGGTGATATATTCAACCACGATGAATATAATGAGATGAAGTGGATTATCAGACTACGGGCTAATAAGGCTCCTGGTCTAAATGGAATTATTCCTTTAAAACCTGCATTGAGAAAAAGGAGGGTACAATACTGATGTTTGATTGATTGAACAGTATTTTAAATAGTGATTGTTATGTTAACTGTTATCTGATGAAGGGATCTTGGACCCGAATGCACTTATAGTGCACTTGGTTTTATTGTTTTCATGTTGTTTTAATAAAAGTGTGAGTTGGCCTGGTGGCTCCTGCCTTTTATATTTCTTTTTTTCATTTGTTGGACATTATTGGCAGTGAACCTTTGGTGGAAAGCTTTCAGTTATTTGTTTCACATATATAAGGTTACTCAAAGGACCAAATGTAAGGGCTAGCAGTAGATAATGCACTGCCCTACAGTCATGTGTGCCTGCTGGATGTCACAACACATAAACTAACAGGTGAACAGGTGATGTCATGTATCATGTTGCAGATGCACACATTGACAGAGCACATTGTTTTTGCCGACAGGCTTGCCCATCCCAATGCAAACAGCCACAAATGGCCAAAATGGCTACTGTAGACACATAGCTGGGATAACAGTTTTCTGACTCCAAAGTAAGATGCAGAGAACAGTTGAGAAACAATGTCACTCTGCAGCCCACACATACTGTTCAACACAAGCCTAGTTTATATACTCCACTAGTATCCGCCTGCAGTCACATGTGAAGTAGACTTAAGCCATGGTGTGGGCTATAAATACTGCAGTGTGCTAACGCTAGATAGGTAGGGGTTCTAATCTCACTCCAGCCACTTGGTGTGTGTGTGTGTGTGTGTGTGTGTGTGTGTGTGTGTGTGTGTGTGCGCACGTGCGCGCGTGCAAGCATGCGCATTTTCCTGCAAAATAAATAAGATCACCACACTGACTTAGAAAAAAGTGGAATTTTGCAGTATTTTGCCTGTTGCAGGTGATGTGTGCCTCCAAGGTCCTGACCAGAATAAGGCCTGTTGATGTCATCTACCATAGCATTACCTAAAGAGATGTTAATGGCACACTTGGGTTTGATGCATGCGATAAGTACTGTCATTTCTATTGTGCACCATTAGATAGGTAGGGGTTCTAATCTAAATGCATTCAACTTGCACTGTGTATGCTTTGCAGTGTTCTGTACATATGACTTGATACTGGTACTATTCTCACTTTAGCCAGGTGTGTGTGTGTGTGTGTGTGTGTGTGTGTGTGTGTGTGTGTGTGTGTGTGTGTGTGTGTGTGTGTGTGTGTGTGTGGATATTAGAGCATTTTACATCAGGGTATGGGATCATAGGATCATTGTACACTAATAGCGTAATGGGCTTAGGTCCCATAAAATCCTAGTCATGTTCCTCACCTTATTTACATGATTAGCACATATTGCCCCTGTCCACAAGGGGCACACACAGAAGCCCTGTGGTAACATGGCAGTCATCCAGGCAATCATACAGATGGCATCTGAGGAGTGCCAATGAGGTGCACTGTTTGCCATTAGGTGGGGTGTTTCAATGGTCTGTGAAAGTGTGGTACACAGATCTCTCCCACCAGCATGTATTATTAACTCATTCCCTCCAGTATAGCTCTTTTGAGTGAGTACCTTTAACTCCCAGCGTGTGTGGCTTGAGCCTTTAAAAATGAAGTTATCCCATTACAGTTCCAACAAATACTCATTGTAAGAAGTCAAATATCAATATAATTGTAACAATATCAGAAGGGGTGATATAGTCAATCACAATGAATATAATGAGATGAAGTGGATTATCAGACTATGGGTTAATAAGGCTCCTGGTCTAAATGGAATTATTCCTTTAAAACCTGCATTGAGGAAAAAGGAGGGTACAATACTGATGTTTGATTGATTGATGCCATCATGTATGCTTCAAGGTAAAATATTCTGATACCATGTATGTAGCACAATTTTGGAATTATTAATGCAAATATGAACAAGCAATATTTGATGCCTAGAGGTGCAGTAGGATGTAACTGCAGAAACACCTGGAGGAGAGCTCGGCTGTAATGAGTTAATGTCACATGCCAGGTAATGTCCTTACAGTGGGTAATATGTGTACCATTCCACTTACAGATATGCAGCATTTGCAATATAGCAGGGTCAGACATTGCCCTGTATGCAAGGCAGTGATCACTTCTGAGTGGTCTATATGACATAAGCTACAGTGACTGTTATTTTTTTTGATCCCTGTAGGACCAATACTGGGGACTTGAAGTTACTATGTGACAATCCTTTGTGTTGTGTGCAATTGCTACTGGTGCTTGCAAAGGTACATGGAAAATAGCCATTGCAGTGAACTAATGCCATGTTGAGGGGTGACTACATGGATGTTATAACTACATCATTATCTGGTGACAGTGTCCTAACTAATAACATGAGCATAATATACTACCCTGCTTACCCCTGTGGAGACATTGTGATCTATGTTAAAGTAGGTGTAAACCTGTGTGACCAGGCCTGTGTACCCAGGTCTGTCATGCTTGTGTCTGTATATCAAGTATTGCTAATGATGTGCTACTTAACAGGAATATTGCTGCTACCAATGGAAATGATACTACATACACATTTGCATGGGGTTATGGCCATGAGTATGTGAACAAGCATATGCTCATGAAGACATGTTTGTAGGAGAGTGATATAACTGAGAGATTGTATGACTGCTCCAAGTTTGCTGTGTCATGAGGTGCTTCTTGTCCTCCTATCAGCTACAGTCAGATGTACAGGTGTTTGCATAAAGAATTGTTGTAGAGGCCACCATGCTTTCCTGCCCCATTTGAGGATTGTGGTGCAGTCATGCCAGTTATACCATTCCATAGGAGGTTATCCTTTGCTTTGTTGAAGTTTACACCTGTGTTTGGTGAACAGGGGTTCAAATGTGAGTCTTACAGTAAATAACATCGAGTTCTGGTCAGGTCTTACCATGGAGAACCTCACAGTGCAGGTGCTACAGTGGTCACCCATATTTGTAAGCACCTGATGCAGTATGTTTGCTGCCTTTGTGGGGATGTTACTTCACTGGTTCAGGGCATTGTATTTAAGGACATGGTATAACCTTTGCCCAAGTGAGTTTGAGCATGAGTAACTAACACAGTTGATGTTTAGTGAAAGCCATCCCACACCATGGTGTTGTGATGTAGCTTGATGGACACAGGTAAATTCAAGTATGCACAGCAGGTATTGTGAGTCATGGAGTTGCCCTGTAGCTGGCAATGGCTTCATTATGTGGCCTACCAGCACTGCATATCACCTGCATTGTCTCCAGGGAGTCACACTGTTTAGCCAATCTGGATGTGTATCTATCTGTACTGACTATGGGTTAGCCACCTGCATTAACTGTCACACTTTTACTGTGGGTTCTCAACATGTGGAAGGACGTTTAGCTTGCAATGGCTGTGGTGCTGTCCACAGCCCTGAACCAGTTGTGTGTGTGACTGCGCAAAAGTCTGCATCTTCCAAGGTGGGTACACCATCCAGTGAGTGGAGTTAAGTGGTGTCATTCCTGGAGTGTACCAGCATAACTGTGATGTTGTTTGAGGATAGCTTTTCCTGTATGGAACGTTTCTCCATGAGACATCACCTGTAAGATATACTATGGTAATGTCAGCAGCCTTGTCCACCACACAAACTGCCAGGGGTGACAGGTGAACATCATCTGTGGCAAAGCATTGAGGTTTGTTGAGCAAGTCATCAGAGGCAGACATTTACAGGGTCCCCTTAAAATGATAACACATGATAAGGCAATTATTAATATCAATACTTTTCTGTGTGTATTGAGCCATCATCCTAGGTGAAGGTGTAATGCAGCTGAAGGGTAGGAGCATACCCACCGGAAACAGTCTGTAATCTCAGTCATGTGTCTGCATACAGTCCATTGCAGTATGTCTCAAGTTGTATACGCCAAGAACTATGATATTGTCTTAACATCATCTGATGTTGACAGAACTGCTTGCATTTCAGTTATGGCATATTCTGGCACCTCACAGACAGCTAACTGTGAGCTTTCCCATGTACAGCTTGGTGACAGGGACATCAATGTATCACATGATGTAATCACCTATGAATAACAGGGTTGAGTTTGTGTTTTGCCTCAGGTGTTTGACTGGTGAGACAGTGGTTCATGCACTATTATATGTACTGTGTTCTGCAGAGGTATGTGTATGTGTATTGAGCTCACAAGTGGGTTTCTGAGGTGTCTGTGCTTTGTGGATGTGTCTGGTATGGAACTCCACACATGCAGTTGTGTGTGATGTGGGTGTGGGTGGAATACGTGGTGAGGTGTGCATGTTGTTAATGTGGTCATTGCCATATGTAATGACCAGTATGTGGGGCAGCATGGAATCAAGGTTTGTTATATAGTCACATCTGTCACACATTATGTTTGTGTGGCATATCAGTATAGGGCCTGGGATACTGTCCACATCTCCACAGCAGTCATTGATAGTACCATTAGCAATACATTCTTGCTCGTGTGTACATCACAGCAGGCCTTCATTAGGCAGTGGCCTAACAGATGCTGAAATGCAACATGATATCATCTTTATGTAATTCACCTAAGGTAATGCAGCGCCTGACAGTGTGACATGACATGGTTGAGTGAGTACAATGCTTGGTCCTTGCATCAACCAAACTCCCATGATTAGGCATGGTCGCAATAGCAAATCTACAAATGTGACAATGTACAATTACAGAAAATATAGGATCATGCTGCTACACCCTTGGGGTTGACAGCCTCAAACACACTGTCTGTTGGGACTCCTTGCAGTGAAGATGTGGATGTCCGTGCATGCACAGAGAACTTGATCAACTTTGCAGTCATTACTCTGGCCTTGCTAGTGTACACTGCCTGTAAAGCAACCAGACAGCACACTGGATGTTGTATGACATAATGTGAGAACACAAACATGTGTTCCAGTTACAGAATTGTACAGTATGATATATGTAGGACATGTATTGGTACACACATTTGGCCAAATGTGACTACTCCACCGCAGTAGGCCTCAGATCCATGGCATGCAGATATGCACCATGAAGCTGTTGTAGGTCAGGCTGCATGAACTGATGTGAAATTGTGACCTAACAGAGATCACTGCCCTGTGGTGCTTGTTCGAGCAAACTTGCATATGTATGTCACCAGACATTGTACATCATATTGTGACACTGCAACTGTGCTTTGACTCACCGTCTGCTCATTCCCCTACTGATATCCTATGATCCCTGGAATAGTAGGCATAATACATGCCACACTGTAATGAGTGCTGTGATTGCTACTCAAGGCATCTACCTGGAAAGGGTTTGTCAAGCCTACAGAGCCTTCCATGACATGGAACAACTATGTGAATGAACAAACAGGTTGTGGCCTACTCCACTTGTGGAGTTTGGTAGTAACATTTTTCTTTTGGTGAGAGACAAAGTGTAGGAGCATGGTATCTCAAGAGAGAGTGGTTGTGCTAAGACCAGCAGTTGTAATGGTCAGGCACCAGCAATTCAGGGGACTCCCCTCTTGTCAGCATTTCTCACAAGGTGATTGTGTCATCACAGTACACACTGCTTGAGTGGTGTACAACTGCAGGATAACTGCGTAAACACTCCCTCCTTACCTTTCCAGGGTATACTTATGATCCCTGCCCCCAGCACTTGCTTATGGTCTGTACAGACACAGACATGTTGGCTGGCTACCTTATTGGAAACCATGATGGAATTAAAGTTTGTGCATAGTTGTATACAGGGCAAATAGCGATGTCCCCAGATGTCTCATTAGTGTCATATTTACAGCCATGAAAGGACTTATCATGGAAATGATCAGTAACAAAGTAGTACACGTGCATACACTGGCTCAAACCCATTTTTTTCATGGTCAGATCATGCCTACCCTTAGCATTGGACTTAATTGATTGTTACAGTATGAGATGGTTGAGGAATAAATGAATTACCCTACCTATTAAGGCCTGAGAAGGCATTTGACAAGATTAGGCCATCAGGCATTGTAGACACATTGTAGAGGTTATATACAAACTTGTACATCAGCCGTTGGATAGCCAAATGACAGTCATTATCTAGGAAGATAGGATTGTGTCAGTCAGCACAACAATGAGGCCAGACACCAGTGGACTACACACACACATCATTCCTGGGACTACCCCTCCTAGACATTCCCTTCTCTGCAATCAAGGCCACTGTCATTGACCTCAGACTGACTACATTTGCAGATGATTGCAAATAAGGAACTGTGAGTGTTCCCACACAGAACCAAAAGTTACTCAGGAGGGGCTGACACACACAGTCAGTTGTTGTCAGACCCATTGACAAATAATACATGCCAAGGAATGCACAATACTTTTGTCACTCATCCACCCCTGAGGAGATATTGTATTGTTTGCACACCTCCAATAGTTGACCCATTAGTCATGGACGTATGGACACAGAGAGTGATCTAGCATTTCACTTTCACTTGGCGGTAAGATGTAGGGCTTCATGCACTGTTGGACAACCTATAGAGAAAGGTGTGGCTTGTAAACTCCAGTATGTCATTGTTACACTGTATGTGGCACTCATCACACCTATCACTGAATGCAATGCCACCTTTGGTATGTAAGCACACAGGAATATATGACATCTGTGACAGCCAGAAAGGTTCCACAGTACCCCAATACACAGTGTACATAACATGTCCAATGCAGCCTTGTCAAGGCCGTAACTGTGTATTCTGTCTCTTACATGCTTTGGAGGGGAGGTGTATGTCTGCCATACAGGGAGGTGTCAGATCCCACTGGGTATCAGCTGAAGATACAAGAAAGGACTAACATGAAAGTACCTATTCTACACAACTGCACCTTGACTATGGTATAAATAAGACATGCTGGATGAGACAGGTATGTAAGCTGATGCTACACACTGCATGTAACAGTCTCCCCATTCATGTGAAGCACACTCCTGCTGTAACACACATCATGTATAAGTTACACAATGTGATGCAGAACAAGGCAATCATAACTGGTTTAGAACAAATGTCTGTCATGGACAAAGGGGAATTGTAGATGGTGCATCTCCTATGCCACAGCTTATAGATGTGTCAGCTCCCAGAATCTGCTTACACTTATCAAGGTTACCACATCGTGTCAGAGATTACAGATACATGAGTAGGCTGCATAAAGCCATTGTCCCTGTTAGCCTGTGATACACATTTGAGTCTATGGTGCCATGCACCTATACCGCTTTACCTTTGTGAAGATATTTTGCTTCTGTGCTGATATTCTTTCTTGTGCTATGATGTATACTGGTTTATTGCAGCAGTGTACCCATAAGTGTGTCCCAAGCAATTCTGCACCTGAAACATAAGCATTTCTATGAAACACCATTCATTGTGTAAGTATACAATTTTCACAACATCACTCAGCTTAACGTACACAACATAATGTGCTTTACTCATTACAACTGACAGCAGGCAATATTTGTCAGTGACCAGTACAACTGACATGTGAAAGGCAACAGTAGATTAAAGAAATACATAGTAATTTAGGTAGTCACCCTGTACATCAGACATATACATTCAAGTCCCTGCATTGATTATAAGGATGATAGGGATGTGGCACAAGTATCATCACTTCCACAGGGTGTTGTGTGGTGGTGCAGGAGGCCTAGGCTGACCCAATAGGTTGGCAAGCATGTGTGTGAGTCAGGAAGGGAAGCAGGCAAGATGGCTTATGGTATGTGCAGTGTGTGTCTGCAGGTTACCTGATTGTGACAGTGGTGTGTGCATGTCTGCATGAACACAGTCAAGCTCAGTGCTAGCCCTACATGACTGCATGTTGGACAGCTTGAACCATGCATGGTAGTCCTGACAGTTCACTGTCTCTGCCCCTGAAAAAAGGAACTGGCTCTGCCAGGATTTGCACTGGCACCTCCATGCACAAGATCAGAAGCACTACTACCTGAGTGTGACTGCTGTCTGCAGGGACTGTGTTCCCCATGGGAACACCCAGGACCACAAGCCCATGGCCTGCCACATCTTGTTGTGGACAGCACACTCATCTCTGGGCACTTGATCTGCCACTATGGAAGCATGATTGAGCATGGTCATGTGGACTCTCAGCAGATGTACCTGCTGACCTACGTCCATGATTCCAACATTCAATTCCAACCAGACCTTCCAGCAGAGAATGACCATTCCACTCAAGATATTCTGTGATCTCTCTCAGACCACTGTTTTTCCATTGCATCATTCAACCAATACAGGGTGTCAGCAACGCAGTGGAGGCAGTCATGGATGTCAGATTGTGCCGCATCCATAACCCTGAGCATTCATCTGGAGGTTCTTTTGGAACATGCCTGTGCCTCCATGATGGCCTTAATCATACGCCGAGTGACATGTGACAACACACCCACAATAGGTTGTGGAAGGACAGCAGGCCTCCTATGAGAACCCCTATCAATCTGCCTGTATGGAACCTTGCCATGTCTTTGGCTATGTCCAGCATCAACACTCATTGCAGCCATAGTAGTCACACTTTCCTGTTCAATATCCCCACCCTCTGACTGTCCAATATCTGTAGCCTCTGGGGACTGAGTATGCATAGGCATACTGACTGTGTAAGGTGATAATGAGAGTGGAAGAGGGATGTAAACCTTTGGGAGAGATTCAGCCCCTGCAACCCCCACCTGTGTTTCACTTTGGCCACCATCATAATCAGAGTCTGAAGAAACACTGAAATTGGGTTGTGAAGGGGACAGAGAGCAACCCCCATGGTCACCTGTGACAAAAAGGGAAATGTGTTACATTAATACATGCACTACTGTGCTCTACAGTACTGTCTTGCAATATATGTTAAGCTGTATATAATGCTGTAAGTATTGCAGATTTGTTTAACCCCCAACCTCATATACCAGGACCTGAGACATTATTTTTTAGTAAACTTCTCCAGTTACTTGTAAAGAATAAGCTCTTTAATTAAGAATCTCATGATCAACAGTGATATACACTGTTTACATTTGTCAGTACTCTGCACAGTTGACACATAAGGCAATCTGCACTGTCCTGCAAATACTGCAAATCTATCAGTTTGGTCACAAAAACAACGCATGTGTAGGACTGTAAGCCATGTTCCATTGGTACAAATCCGTGAGGATGACAATCATGCAAACAGTACATCAATCCAGTCAGCAAGCCTAGCATGACACTGTAGAAAATACTATGCACTAAATTTACAGCTGTAACACAACAGTGTTATGCTTAACAGGAGCAGGAGCACAGCCGTGTCTCATTCCTGATGGTCCTGTGAACATTTGAGAGCGAGGTAATGAAAACAGCCATCTATATTGCACTATGACAGGCTACTATGTCCAAATAACTCACATTTACAGTACATACTATGTTACTGTTTGTCCCAATATGAGCATGAAATTCACACTACAACTAACCCCTCACATAAAAATACCCACCAGCCACGTAAAACTATGTACACCCTGATGCACTGAATGCTACAGTATTGCAATGCTGTCCCAAAAAAGCATACCTGGATGCTCCACTTGCTTGGAAACAGTGGCACCCACATCCATGACATACAATGTAATGGATGCCTGGGAGCCATCCTGTGTTCCTAGGTTTGCCAGGAATTCCTCAGTGGCTGACAGTGGTTGTTACACTGCAGGCCCTCCACCGGTGACAACATGATCCCTGGCCGCATCTGCTGCTCTTCTGCAAGCAGAGTTTATCATGTTGGTTGCACAATGCCACACTTCCTCATATGTCCTGCTCTGGTGACAAATTGCATTTACATTGTGAACCAGGTCAGCCCACAATGCTGGCTGTCTTCCATGTTTGTCCTCCCCTGGACAGCAGGAGTTGGTGTTGTTGACACAGGGCTTCCAGAATAGTATCTTTTTCTGCCTCTATAAAAGGTCCCAACAGCAGGGATACATATTCTCTGAAAGACAGCAGCATGGGATCATATGTCAAGATCACATACATGGATGTATAGTATGTAGAGATACAGCAATAACAGATGGCTACCAACAGCACTGCTTGGTTACACATCTTATATTTAACACCATGGAAACATAGTAAGGTTGTGGATGTGAGTAGGATAGTAGCAGCAGTCATCTATTCCTGCTTGTACCATGACAAATACTGTTGTATGATCACACACCCAACACACCAGTCCATTAAGTTGTGGCCCATATGTGTAACCATCTCTTATAATATTTACAACCAGCAGTGCCATGCAAATAGCAGTTTAGTATTACCACCACTTTCAGCAGGAAATTTCCAGGAGAGTGGTATACCTAATTAACACACTAATTAATTAATTAACATTCTAACAGTACTGTACTCTAGTTCCTCTGTAGGTGTAACACATTTGCAGATCAATGACATGTCATAAGTACAGTTTCAAGCAAAACTTACTGCTGCAATCCTCATTCCCCCTAAATATATGAATACATATGCATCATGTTAGAAAACAAAGGTTACATATCTGATGGAGTACAACAGACCTTTGTTGAACAGTACAGAAATATATAAATGTTGTGCCAGTGAGTTGACCATGCAAAGTAACTCTCATACACAATGTTTCCCCAGCTAGTCGTTTGCCTTTTTAGCATGGTGATTGCCTCTGAACCAATCTGTGCTTCTAAAATGCTAAATGCAGCCAACATAGCTGATTTGCAATATAATCAGCCAATCCCATGCAACCACTGAACAAGATATAAGACCTCAATGTAGATTGCAACCCCTTTCTCTTATGTTGGGTTGGAAAATAGTAGGGGACAGATACTACATCATGATAGAGTGGATGTCTGTAGCAGCTACTATTTACATACAAATAAGTGTGCTGAAGTTGAAGGTGATGAAGGCAATAGGCATAGGTAAAAAGAGCGGCCACTTTGCAGGACAACAAGCTTTAAGAGTAATTGCGGCAGCCTTGTTGTCTAGGCAGGCCCAGATTGAAAATACCCAACCCATTGGGAAGTAAGGTATGTGTGTCAGGTAAGTCTGTCGGCCAAATGTATCAGCATTTATTTATTTTATTATTTTATTTTACATTTGTTGACCGGGAGTGTCCAACTGAGCTGAAGCACTTTTTCAGTGGAGGCCTGGGAAGAAAAGCTCCAATACAGAAAGCATTTTAATAACAGTTATTACACTCAAATACAAATCAAAAAAGATAAAAAGTGTAAAACATAGGAAGTTAAATGTTTTAGTTTCAGTAGGTTAGGGAATCTAACAATACTAAGCAGAGTATAGACAATACTTTAGAAGGATTTCTTAGGAAGTAAAGGGAGTAGGTTATTATGTTAGGTGGTGTGTAATTGTTACACAGTTCAAAGTGAGTTGGTTGTGGTCAAGGTGCTTGTGAACAGTGGCAGATCCAGTGTTTTTTAAAGTAGTCTTTGGTAGCTAATTTAAATTGTTTGGGGTGAGTAAGGTTCCTTATTTCTAGTGGGAGTTTGTTCCATGCAATAGAGGAATGATAGCTATATAGATTGCTGTCTGCCTTGGAATTGGGTTTATGAACCTTTAACAGATCTTCGGTTGTGCTTTGGAGATGCCTGATAGGGCAATAGTTAGAGATGAGAGGTGGTAGAGCAGGGCAGAAGGTTGGCTGATATAGAATGGAGTGAATGATTTGCAGCTGAGACTGAAGAAGAAGGTGAGGTAGTTCTAACCAGTTTAGGTATTTTAGGGAGAGACAGTGATGAGATTTATATGTTTGTTGAGCAGAGCAGCAAATCTTGCTATCTTGTGAAAGGTTAATCCAAGTTTGGTAAGTAGAGCTGTATTTAGATTAGTGAGTATTTGGGAACATGGTAGAAGGTATGCATGAGTAAGAGAAATGCTAGCTTCTGTTGTGAGGAATGTGTTGTACAGGAGTCCTAGCTTCTGATGGTTTTCTTGATACAGTTGTAAATGTGTAAATCAAATTTTAGTTGATCGTCAATGGTAATGACAAGTAGCTTTGTGCTTGAGTCAACTTTTATGGGAGTATTGTTTAGGGACATTATGGAAAAGGATGTTTTGATGTGGTTTCTAGTTTTAGGGAGAAAAGGTAGCAATTTTGTTTTTGTAGGGATAAGAATGAGATGGTTATTTCTGAGCTATTATTCTACTGAGTTAAAGGAAGGATGGGTAGTTGAAAGGAGTTCAGAAGGTGAATTTGCAATGGTGATGACTATAGAGTCATCTGCATATTGAACTATACTTAGATGAGAACAAGCGAAGTAAAGTGTGTTGGTGAAAATATTAAAGACTAGTGGTCCAAGAATGGATACTTGAGGGACACCTGTTCTAACAGGAAGGGGGTAGATAGTACACTGTCCCATCAATCTGTCAGAGAGGTAGCTTGAGAACCATGCAACTATATATGGGGAGATCTTAAGATTAATGAGTTTGTTAAGTAGCAGAGAGTGAGAGACAGTGTTGAAAGCTTTAGAGAGGTCAAGAAATAGGCAAGATATGAGTTTATGATTGTCTATGGCTTGGGTAATAGTATTTAGGAAGGATAGCAGAGCTGTGGTGGTACTATGCTTGGGGCAAAAACCATGCTGTGTGGGAGTGAGCAAGTTTTCCTGTAAGAAGTAGTGCATAACTTGCTTGTGTGCACATTTTTCTAGGACTTTGGGGAGAGGGGAGAGGATAGCAATTGTTTCGAAGTTAGCAATTTCTATGGAGTTCCCTCCTTTATGAATAGAAAGAGTGTAAAACTGTTTCCAGATAGATGGAACTGTTGATTCAGAGATTGAGCGATTTATTAGGATAGATACAGGGATAGCAAGGGAGTGTGCAGCAGTATGGAGAAAATATGAAGGGATGTTGTCGGCAGATGCAGAGCATGGTTTGAGTTGAGAAAGTAGAGTTTTGATAAAGTAAGTGGAGACAGGTTTGAATGAGAAGGGGTTTAATGAGTTGATAGTTGAGTGGGTTTCAGGGGGATTGGGAGTGTTATTGTCAGAGTGGCTGGGGTTAAATAATTTGGAAATTGTTTATATAATGTATGTACTGAAGATATTGGCAGTCTCTTCTGGTGACTTGTCAAGACAGGGAATAGGTGATGCAGGAGTGCTAGGGTGCATTATGTGGTTTAATGCATTCCATAATTTTTTTGGGATTAGACTTAAATGTAGTTAGGGGATCATTTGTTGATGATTTTTTTTGTTTGGTTTCTTAGTTCTTTGTATTTTTGTAAGTTATTTAGGCATTTGGTTTGCATCCATATTTTCCAAGCTCTGTCCCTAGTTTTCATGAGGGTGCGAGCGGTTTTAGATAGCCAGGGAAAAAATATTTGTTTTTACACAAACTTTTCTGGGTGGAGCTAGAGAATTTAGAATGCTAAGGAAAGTTGAGTTGAAGGTTTCTACTGCTTCGTCTAGTGGAAGCTGTGTTAAGCAGTTCCAGTCCACTTTAGAGAGGAGGGTACAAAATGTATCTGGGCTAAAGTTGGAGAGTTTGCGGCAGGTGATAATCCGGTGTGGCTTTGGGAGATGGGTGGTATATCTGAGTACCATTATAGGTGAGTGATCACTCAAGGAGTCTGGTAGTGTTTCTGGATTATGGTATTTGCAGGGATTAGAGACTAGTATCCAGTCTATCAGGGAGATAGGAGAATGTGAGTTATTAGTGTGGGTTGGCTGGGAGATTAGTTGTGTAAATCCATAGAGATTAATATGATGTGGTGACTGAATTGTTGAGGTTCAGACAATTAATGTTAACATCCCCTAGAAGGATGATTTCATTAGGGATGTTTTGGGAGAGATATGAGAGTATATTTTCCAGCAGGGGAATGTTGTCCCCTGCTGGAATATATATGGCTGCTACTGTAATGGTAGTATAGTTACTGAGCTTAAGATTTGCTAACAATATTTCTGTGAGTGCAAAAGAGGGAACTGGTTGATTAGGATGGGAGAGGTTGAGGTTATTTGAATAGACTATAGCAATACCACCACCTTTTTTCTTTAGGGGGTCTTGGCAAAGTATGTTGTACCCAGGGGGAGAATGTCTATATCTTGATGTTGGGGTTTAAGCCAGGTTTCAGTGACAGAGATAACATCTGGAGTATGATAAGATACCCATGCATGAAAGTGGTTTAGTTTGTTAAGGATACTTCGAGTATTGATAGAGTAGAAAAAGACTAGTTTATTTGATAAGAATGATTGGCGAAGGTTTGGAGAGGTATTTAGTAAAGTGGAGGAATTTGTAGTTGGACCAGGATTAGGGTTTTATGTCACCTGCTAGGAGTAAGGTATTTGGGAAATAGTAAGGTTTTACTTTCAAAGGGTAGTTGTTGAGGAATTTAGTCTTATTATTTGGTGTAATTGGGTTGGATGGAGGAATTTTTATTTTAGGGAGTGGTATATCCATTGGAAGGATATCTGCAGTGATGGCTATGGGTTGCAGAGAGTAAGTGAAGATGTGTATGTGAGGGTTGGTGGGGACATTATGGATATGGGTCAATAGGTTGGAAGGAGATTTAATGGTGAGTAGGAGGATCAGAGGAGGTATGAGTAAGACAGAAATGATAGGGAGTGGCATATTTTAAAGGAAAAGAGGTGTAGTACTTGAGAGATGATATCCTGATGGAATGAATGAGATAGGCTTGAGAGTAAAGGAAGTGGTGGTAGGCAGTAGTGAGCTGAGGAGTATGGAGGTAGGTATAAGTTGTGATAAGATATAGTGACCTTAAGTTATGTTAAGACTAGTTTGTGGAATGTAGACTAAGTAAGGAAGGGGAGGAGTTGAAAGATGGGTGGAGAGTTGTGGTTAGGTATAAAGGAAATGATATGGCGGGGTGGGTGGTATTGGGGGTGGTAGAGGAGTGAAGTGAGCCTGAGCATAGTGAGGGCGTATGGAGCAGGGCTACCCCAGTAAGGAAGGATTTAGTAGAAACAATCAGCTAAGCATGAGACTTAATAAGGAGAACTCTGCAAGGCAGTATACCACGTTTTACAATAAAGGCTTGCATTTAATATTTTCCATTTTCTGGAGGTCTCAGAAGGGAATGGGAAGGAGTTACTACAGTACAGAGTGTGTAAGATATGGTGCTTTTTTAGTCAAAGAGCAATTCTAGCACTGTGAATGGGGAGGGTACACATGGTTCAGTAAGGGAATAGAAAACGGCCAGGTGTTTGTGATAGAGTGCTCACCTCACTTGTCGAGGTGTACAGGGCTCTTAAAGTTTAATTTGATTTAGTTTAAGCTAGAAAATAGCTGATTAATAACAATTACATACTTTGTTACATATGCTTCCTAAGGCTAACAGTCTATTGCAATTCACTAGTGGATCGCACTTGTTAACCCCTTTTCCTGCCTCATTTATGGCTTACTTTGCAGTTTATTTTTTTTAAAGCTGATGTGGGTAGGGGGAGGTCTAGGAAGAAAGGAAAACAGAAAGAAACAGTTAAGGATGGTTACAATGGTACTGCAGTGAGGGATATGAATTGCAAACAGCGTTTCAGATATACTTATTCAGACACGATACATTGAGTAAAATAAGAATAAAAGCAGCAGCAGTTTACACTTTCAAAAAGGGTGTAACTGCTGCTTTCACATACAGGTTACTATGCACTTTTATAGTTAGGACATTATATAGGACAATCTAAATTTACAGGTTCTAGAAGGTTCAGATAGTCTTAATTGATACACTCAATATCAGGTAAATGTTTAGAAAACAGCAGCCATATCTTAGTATTCTCCTTCAATCATCATACGGACTTTGACTCAGAAAACTATCACACACTGCTAGTCACTTGCGGTACAAAAGAACTGTACATTAGCAGAACCAACAATCAACAGTCAAGCACTTTAAACTTGTTACACAGAAACATTTCCAACTTATACAATGTATCCAATAAGGCAGTATTTAACAGTCCCAACTATCACTGGTAACCTTTGTAACACTAAGCAGAACTGAAATATAGCACAGCAACAATTTTCCTTCTAAGCTTAGTAAACAGTAAGTAATGTAAGGCTAAATGCTTGGTGTGTCCTACAAAACAGGTAGGTATACATTAACCATGATGTCATGCAGTTGGACAACTACCAAGTCATGTGTTATGTCATGGCAGTTCCCTGTTGAGTGTGTGCTGGCAACCCTTGCGTCTTAGTATTAGTATTAGTATTAGCATTATTATTATAATTAATTCATTTAGTAACTAATTTATTTAGTACAATAATAAAAATTTTAGTTATTTAATTATATATACACAATATATTTATTACATATATTTATGAAACGTTATATATGAGATACATTATGAGAAGTATATATGTATTTATATGAAACTATACATGGAAATTTATATTTACTTACTTATTTATTTATTCATTTAATAATGGAATTATTATGAGACTATACAAGAGTATTTTAACCAAATATGTTATGTCAATCAATTAAGGGTATAACATATAGTTAATGTATGAATTTATATTTATACACATACGCACACATATTTTGGTAGGAATAATTTTATTTAATTTTATTTTATTATATTTATCTTATTTTATTCTGCAGACCATTTATTAGCTGTGTGACTATTATGGTCTTGTTTAAATGGCATACACTAACAATACTACAACACAGTATACCAGCATATTTTGTGTCAACTATTGTTTGTTTTTTAACTTTTTTAACTTTTTTAACTTCTTAACATTCTGTTAACTTTAAGGCAAATACCATGAACTGTGTTTACGTGAATTTAAAATCACTAACTCATTGTTTTTTTAAAAAAAAGTACTATTTTCTTAAAAGTACCAATTATTGAATTAATTTACTAATCAATCAATTAGATGATGTATAAAAGCCTTTGTGTAGTGATATGATTCATTCTGATGAAGTTTCCAGTGAGGAAACGAAAGCGCTAAATTCAACTGTCTTTTCTCTTTTGTTTTGTGTTAAAATTAAACTTAATTCTGTTTAATACGGACTGCAGAGTCGTATGAGAAGATTTGTTTTTACAACTGGAGATTACCGCTTATCTTGTGAGAACGCTTATCTTGTGAGAACGCTTATTTTGTTGAGACTGTTTTTACTACGCATTGCAGAGTCCTATGAGAGGATCTGCTTACACTAGGAGAGTATCGCTTGTTTTTTTTTGGGAGAGTTTTTTTTGGGAGAGCGTTTACACTGTGAGTCTGCCTACGCATTGCAGAGTCCTATGAGAGGATCTGCCTACACTAGGAGAGTATCGCTTGGATTGTGAGAGCGTTTACACTGTGAGACTGCCTTCATAGGTTTTCCTGTTACCGGGGAACTTCAAAAGGTTATTGGTTTTTGTTTTTTGTTGCCCGCTTCTTCCGTTTTGTTTTGTTATTAACCCTTGCATCTAGCTCAACCTCCATATATGTATGTTACTTCTGCTACTGTGGTTGTTTGTGATATCACCAGCAAAAGATTGTGGGCTGCATTGTGATATTAATGGGCCAGAATTTCAGTAAACATTTCAACATCTTCTGGGAATTCAGGTTATTGTATTACCTGACATTCTGTGCACTTTAGAGTGTTGTACTAGGAGTAGGTGAGAGTGGTCCTATCTGTAGGCCTTTGCCTGTATTATACAGATGCAGACATTCAAACTGTACTGCTTTGTGAGGATAAATAGGTGATGAGACAGCCATACATATCACACTTTATAATATTGATGGCACCATATATGTATTTTCATTGTTAGACACAGCGGTACTTGAACCTAGTACCTTGTGTACCAAAACGTTGTGTTTTTAATGCATTTCACAGACTGTGCTAGAGTCACAATTAGAGTAACTGAATTTTTACATGCTGTAGTTCATTCCAAAGTTACCTGCTGTTAAATACTGCACTTACATCTATTATTATGTGTATGGTTTTAGAGTGCTGAAGTTGTGTACCAGAGTACCAGTTAAAATCCTCTTTTCCATTAATATTTTATCAAGCATGTTCTTACATGTTGTAAACATAATTGCAGAATTACCTGCTATCAGATACCTCACTTATATCTAAGCTTATGTGTGTAGCTTTACAGTGCTGTATTTGTGTACTGGAATGCCAATTGCTGTACTATTTTTGTATAATTCTCTTAGCTGATTTGCGTGGTGTGGCACGATACACAGCACCGTTTAAACACAATTAATGTGGGGAATGACAAAATTAGTATGTTTTGCTTAAAACACCTGTTTTCATTGGCAGGTTTGTGGCTTGGCAAGATCATCCACTGCCCTACAGGTCTGATGATTGTGGGTTCAAAATAGAGTGTAGGTGTACTTTTTGAATGTGATTAATATTGTTCCAAAAGCATATATCAGTATAGGGCTATTTATCGAGCCACTCCATGTCATACAAAACATCTTTAAAGAAAAGAAAAATCAGGAAATAGGACAGTGGTGAAAAGGGGTGCAAGCAGGGGGAAAAACATAGAGAAAAGCAGGTAGGGATGTGCAAGCAGGTATAGGAAAGAACCATAGCTATCTATTTCTTCATCAGCAACAACTGCACTGTGATAGATTGTTTAGCTGAATTTGGATTGTCACCCCCAGAGAGGGCTGACAACAACCTCACTGTGTTGTCAAGCCAATTGCACCAAATCTGTACAGTGGACACTTGTGTTAAATGGAGAGTTATGTATGGGAATATATATATATATATATATATATTTTTAAGGTGAGAGTGGAATGTTGGGGAAGGGACACAGATATATGTGGGGGAGGTAAATTGGGAATGTGATGATGTTTTTGCAGACAGACAAGACAGACAAGGCAGCAGACAGGGTTAGTGTGTGTGACACAAGAGGGAGAGGTGTACACCTTGGATGGGGAGAGTGTTGTGGAATCCCAGTCCCATGAGCATGACACAGTAGCAGTGCAACTCAAAGCCTCACCCATGGGACTGTCATCACTGCTCCTTCACTGCCTTTATGGTCACTGTGGTGGAGGCTGGTGTCCAGGGTGAGGCTACCCCACCAGGATGGCAAGTATGCTTTCCATCCGGCGTAGGCATGCACTGACAGTTCGGTGAACCACCCTGTACACAATACCTGGCGGTTCTTGACAGGTGACAAAATCACCCCCTCCACTTCCGCTTCCAAAGGGGGGCCCAGTTCCAGCTCATGGGTTGAACTACTCAGTGCTGCAAGTAGTGCAGTTGCAGCAGAGGGGGCACCACCAGGCTGCAGCCCAGATGTACTGGGCACTGGTGCCTCGACTGGTGGAGGCAAGGTAGGTGGAGTGCCTGAGACCATTCTACCTTGTTGCACTGTAGTAAATTAGATATGAACATAAGGTAAGATAAGTAATAACCAAACCAATGTTAGTATTAACATAATGGTAGATAATATTGATTAATCCAAATACATATTAAGGTATATTAAGAGAAACACAACAATAGATAACATAACAGTAAGTATGTTAACAGGAAACTGGTGTGATATAACCCATAAGGCCAACATAATTAGTTTAAAAGAATATATTAGTATCAAACCATGATAATAACAGTAATAAATTAATACATTTTATAATAATAAATTAGAGAAGATAAGTAGTGAGGAGGGAGAGAATAACATATCATTAGTGACCTTGCAGGTGATATTACTACACAGACTAGTAATACATACTTCTGCAGGTGTATAGTGTCACTTGTTTGTACACTGACTCCAATTCTTGTATAGATGATGTTACATGTACATACCTCTTAACCTATTAGCATGGGACAGTATGGGAGAATCACTAGCAAATGCAGGTACACAACTACAGGGAACTGTTTTACATAGCATGCTCGTACATTACTACCAAGGAGTTCTGTATCTGGATTTGCCAATAAACTGCATTCCAGGTAATGTCATTTATCTGCTAAGCACAGACCAGACATATGGGGCATTAGTCATTACATTCCGAAAAATTGTGACATTTGAGATATGTTTGTGCACAATAATTAGACTAGACAGCCGGTGACTTCTTAGTTTGCTGCCATGGGATTAGAACCCACAAGCTATGACTCCAGGGAACATGTGCACTAAATTTAACAGTTGACTGATGTCAGATTAGAAAAGACATGGCAGTGCATACAGGAATACTTCACACTTACTGGAAAAGGTTATTTATCAAGGCACAATCCTGCTTTACACTTTATTGATATTGCTCTTGAAAATCTGGCACTTATACACATGGATATGTGCCCAGAACATGAGCTACCTTACCCTTATATCTTGTTCCTGGAGTGGGAGGAATATACAGCATTATTTGACTACAAATGGCCATAACACAGGCTTGAACCTTACTGTGGATATTGCACTGCATTTATCAGACAATTTCTTTTCTGCAGTCTTTATTCATTTCCTTTTTACAGTTGACTCATGAACAGATTGCTTCTCAATGCACAATTCTGCTTTGAACTTTATTGATAATGTACTTTAAAATCTGGCATTTATACACATGCATATCTGGGCATAACATCAGCTGCCTTACCCATACACCTTGTTCTTTGAGTGGGTAGAATGTACAGCATTTTATGACACAAACTGGCCAGAACACAGGCTTGAAACTTACAGTAGGTATTGCACTACATTTATCAGACAGATTTTTCAGCATTCTTTATTCATTTCCTTTGTACAATTGACTGGTGTTAGATTAGAACACACATGCAGTGACTATAAAAATAGTGAGCATTTCTTTGAAGCAGTACATATCACATTACCATCACCCTTTATAATCTATTTATAACTCTTGCTTCAAGTCTGGTATGTACAGCATGGATAGCTGTGTCAGACCTGTAAGTAATAACCCATTTACCATCATCATTACATGAGTGTAATCTAAACATATTTCACACAATGAGCATAACAGAACAGGAACTGTTAATCTGGGTAGACCCCAACCTTAACTGATGTTTATAAGCTATACTACACAATAATACATGGTTACTTGACTTAACATATTACATTTCCCAAATATGTTATACCTGAATGTTTGGACTGCAAACTATGTAAATACTTTTTTATCCTGAGAGTATGTAATGCATTAGGTTATTACTTTGATTTTTCCCTACTTACCACACACATGCTTCATCCTGGCCAGATGCTCTGCATGGGACTGGACATTGCGAGTCCTCTGTTCTGCAGCTGTTGTAAGCATTTTGCTTACCAGTTTTGCACACATTCAGTTTGTACATTTATAAATCACTAGGAAACATGCTTACATATCTGTGGGGGTGTGCCCATCCTGATCTTCTTGGACCCAGATGTCCAAGGTTCCCCTCTTTCTATGCTTCAGGTCATCATAGTGGTGATGACACTGCTCACCATGGTGGGGGATACCAGTAGCACTGGTAAGTTCACTTGCCAAATGATCCCAGGCCTTAGACTTACTCTCTGAGCCCTGGTAATTGCCCTGCAGCAGCCAGGGATCATGTTTTTTGACAAGGAGTCTGACAAACACTTTGGACTCCTGCACACCACATCTCTGTGCCTGAAAGCACCCTCCCTCACCAATACCACCAGGCATATCAATAGGCAAACGAGAACTCCAAAGAATGGTGTCAGATTCCCGCCTATTGACCATTATATAGTATGCATTCCCACCCTTATACATCATAGTGCAACGTTCAAAAATGCGGCACGTCACTTAGCATTGCACCAACTCGCCCAAACCATTTAAGCAAAGCTGAGCGTCCCACAAACTCACACAAGCAATGCTTAAGCATACTTTAGCAATGCACAAATGAAGCAGACCATTGGACATGTTTAAGTAGAGCTCAGCACTGTGCAGGTTTGCTAAATGTAACAATTTCTTTAATTTTAAATTAAACTGATGTTTCAGTCATCTGACTCATGTTCAAAGCAATAAATGCAAAACATATAACTGCTTAGGACTTGAACCCAGGACCTACTACATTGTAGGTCATGACTCAGCCTATCTAGCTACATGGATAGTGCAGGGAAGCCCTATATCTTCAAATATACTACTCTGATACCTGTTAGCTTTATGCAGCGAAGTTGCTTGAGTTTGTGCATTGCTAAGCATCTCAGAACTACAACAATTAAATATATCCGGTTTCTATTTTTAGATGTCAGATGGCATTGCTAAGCACTATGCTGCTCTGTGCAAACAGGGAGAGATAGGAAAAACATATTCAATTAATTGCATCTGGTTTCTATTTTTAGATATATAGCAGATGTCAGGTGAATATGTATAAGCACAGCTCAGCATCACTAAGCATTGTGCCACACAGTGCAAACAGCACATAAAATTAAAAAAAATATACTGTCCTGTGCTTAACACCTGCCCCAATGTTTTCTGGACAGTCCACACCTATGAGACAGCATCTACACTGCTGCTTGCACGGATTCAGTATCCATGTATCTATGATCTCCCTCGGCAGTACACCATAATTAATATGTATGACTCGCTGTCAGAGAAACCATGGCCATGCACACAGGTACATTCTGTGTAGGCTCTACATGGAGCATACATGGATTTTATTGAATCCTGCTCACTGTCTCCTCAACTCCAAGAATATCAACTTTCAGAGTTGATACACATCTGATCCTTGACCATAATCAAGAGAAAGAAATTCTGTGTGGGTAACACTTACACCCTTCTCCTTCTCAAGTCAGATGATATCCAGATGCTTGCAGAAATGGACTGCCTTCTGTTTCTCTAAGAATAAACATCTGTCTGGGTGGACCACTATTTGCTGGTGATGAAAAAAATCTGTCCACAACAATGTATATCACCTTATTTAATAGACACAGATGTGCATACAAATATGCACGCACATACAAATCAATATTCATTTGTTTTCTCACACACCTCTCAAGATCCTAAATAAAACACTTTGAATTTTCATCAGGTGAAAGTAGTTCTAACTACAGTAATGTATTTCATCTTGTTTCAGATAAACAAGCTATCA
Source organism: Protopterus annectens (assembly GCF_019279795.1). Lineage (NCBI taxonomy): Eukaryota > Metazoa > Chordata > Ceratodontiformes > Protopteridae > Protopterus > Protopterus annectens. Next base: position 1,659,186,132 of record NC_056739.1, read on the forward strand.
ATAAACATCTAGACAAACACAACACACACACACACACACACACACACACACACATATACACACAATCTACATTGTTGACAATGACAATATTTTGTTCATATTTCTCCATACAAGATAGATATTATACTTAGAGGTTTAAAAGTACCTATCTCAAATACTATACACCATAACTTAGATGTTTTTAGATTATCAAATGATGATTCTATATGAAGGGACAGCACATTCAAAGATTCCTTGTTTAGAACAGTATATATTTATCTGTTAAATGTTATAATAATACACAGTTATCAGCTGGTGATCTACGCTTATAATAGGGAAACTGGGTAAAATGTACTAGGTTCTTTTTTTATTTTTATTCCTAATCCTTTAATAAACTTGATGTAAAGATTTTAAGAAAGCTATCTTTTAACATTACTGGTCTTTACATGTTTTGGCTTCAGTTTATATATCAGAAACATGATCCCACCCAACCACAAACATAGTTGATACATTCTTTTTCAATATATTACAAAATTACACTCAATATATTTGCCCATATCTGGGCATCAGTCAGAAAGACTTAAATACTTATGTTGGTTTATTCTTTCTTGAACTTTTAGTATTCTGTTATCATGGTTTCCATGCCTTGTCAATGAGACAAAATTTTATACTCTTGTCTTTATATAATTTCTTCTCATATGATATACACATATCTGATTCTATCACCCCATCATATCACACTCACTTCACACTAATATCCTTACTTCCATCCAAACTTTATTATACTTGTTTAAATTATGTCCAACATTTTCTCCCAACAAAGAGCTGCATATTCTAATTTCCTCATTGTTAAACATTTTCAATAATTTGATATTTGTCCCATTAAGCAATGTAACTTTCTTTGTCTTCATTCTTGCACCACTTTTGCAGTGTTTTTCTATACTGTATATGTTCTTCATCAAACTAGCCTCTATTATTCTTTAACTTCCTCACTTTTGTTTTCTCCAAACTTCTAGTTTACTGAAAAGAAATCTCTTTAAGCCAGTTATCCGTTTCCTTCCTTACTTTAGGACCGCAAGATGTTTTAATTGTCCATAATTCAACTTGTTACTTCAAAACCAGAGTCTGCCCTCATTTGTATATGTTCTAAATCTAAAAACAATATACACTTTTCTTATGTCTTTCCTGGCAAATGAGTATCTATCAACTGAATCAGTAATACATGCCAGAATTGTGATGTAGATGGATAATGCTCTAACTACAGCTTAGACAAGTTGGGCTTTATTAGAAACTAAGTTGTCAGATATGCTGGAAGGGGAGCATGACCATGCCAATCCTAATAAGATTGGTGGGGCATGTCCACATTGCAAATAAAGTGATTATATTTTCTACATGGAGGCAAGAGAAATACTTTTCTAGTGCTTCTTGAGGATGGTTGGAATGGATAGCTAATATCAGCTCATTGCAGAATGTGATTAGTGATTAAGCATGGTCCATCACTTGCATGCCCTACCTACACAGTGCTACTGGGCATGTGGAAGGGAAGGGACAGCACAGAAAAACACTTTGATCTCTTCAATAGCCCTAAACCTTAGTTGCATTTAATCCAGGGGCAGCCAGGCAGATTAGGTAAATTTACTGGCAAATCTAAATTATTCGTAGATGCATCCATCTAGGACAAGTAGAGCTGAGCATTGAGAAGTGACACTAGGATCTGCAAATGGTCAGCTGTGTGGAAGACAGATAAGCAAAAAAATCAATTATACATGATCACTTCCTTTTAACATCTAATCTTAAATGTTACTTTTGTACAAATTCTTGAGGTATCAAAGCAGCCACCAGTCATATTTATGATGTATATCTTAACTTGTACAGTGACCTAGTAAACAGCAGAGACTTTCATTGAAGTCTACTGAGCAAGTAAGGAATGGGAATACATTTCCAGTCCTATCTTTTGTGTCTCACACCACACCTACATGTAAGTAAAATTAAGATTTGCCAGTAAACTCACAACATAGTTTGTAGATGAGATGAACATGGGGAGGAAATGCTGACAACATGCAGAAGACACCACAGCCACGAATTGAACTTGAGATTATATTTCTTTTAGGTTGCAATACTACTCATGCACCACTCTGACATCTAGATCGAAAGCGTAGTACATAACAGACATTTCTTTTATTTGATCAAAAATACAGTTACTATTAATTAAGTCTCTCCTGTATAACACATCCATATCACAATAAGATATTAACCATACCAGCAACATTTCTGATTTATTAATTTTTGGGGCCTTTGGAGTTCTTATTTTTGTCTCTGTTTTATTCCTTAAGCATACTTCATAACCATAGTAAATACAAATCCTGACATTACAATTACTAGAAGCAATAACTTTTCTTTCTTTCATTTTACTCCTCAGCATTGTTGTCACTGGTTTAATCCATAAATTACTACGATTTCTACTTTCCATCTTTCTGTTTGAGTTATGTATATATGTTATTCAAATACAAATATCATATTTGCTAACTCTATACCCAGAAAATCATTTATTGATTTACTCAATCCTGGGTTTAACAATTTCACTTAGTTTCACTAAAGAATCTTCATGCTGCCATATTTCCCCCAATTACTATTATTTCATATTTAACAAATTCTAATATGTTTCAGTAATCTCTTTTTACTCCAATTTTTTCAAGATTTGCTACATCAAATGTTCTTATCTTTTTTCCGGAGCTCTTTATCCCTTAACTTATTGGATACATCTGCAGTGTTCCATGAAAAAAATGAGACTACCTTTCTCTACCTCTGCCTCAAATTTTTCTTCTCCTGTGATTCAACAACCCTTACTAGTAATCTGTCCATCCTAACCCAATAAATCACCACATGATCCAGTTTTTATCATTCATAAGATTATTAAACAGCTCTATCAAACTAGAAAGCCATCTGTGAAATTTTCATACTCATATTTACCCCCTACATCTCATATTTTACTGATCTTCTAAGTACTAGTTCTGAGTAGTATTTACAAAGACTTCTTTCTCTGAAAAGGTTACTCATTTTTGACCAAAGGTACAGTAAATAATTAGAAAACAGACTTCTTCTCTACCTTTTAATCAACCATTCACAAATCATCTTTCTCACTTACACATCCATTCTGTCTACAAATTGTTTATTCCATCACCTTTTTCTACACTGAGCAGCTCATCTGTACAATTGAAGGCCTCCCAACAAGATCTCAAGTTGCTACTTTTCCATAAGCACACTCCTCCTGCTATCCCAGTTTGATACTCATTCTCATTCTCTGTTGCATTTATTCCTGTAACTATATAGGTTCATAAGAGCCTACTAGGCCCTAGAGCCTTTACAAGCCTAGCTATGTTATACCTATGTTCCCTAATTGACCTTGGTTAGATGGTCATTATTCACAGACTGAGCCTGTGATCAGCACCAACTACCCCTATCCAATCCTTGTGACAAGGATTGAGGGTTACTTTGTTTGTGTAGTATAATAAAGAGGTACAGTCTCATTTAGTAGAAGTAATACATTAGTAAATGTGGCATCAAGAAATATTGGGCTTGGGGTTTGGCATAGTGGTTAAGGTGTTTAACTAACAGGTACAAAGTATGGGGTTTGATTCTCACCTTTACCCTGGGGAGGTGGCACCTATATAGTAACCCTCAATCCTTGTCACAAGCTTATTTATAGGTGCTTAATAATTCATCTGCTGTCTTTAACTTCCTTATTTTCTTACCCACTTCTAAATGAACTGAATAGTTTAGATGTCATGTAAATTATCATTTATTTTATCAGCTCAGCTTAATTGTCTATCTGCCTAATTATTTCTCCATCATGCTTCCTTTGAATGTTATCTATTTCAGTTCTGTTAATTTCCATTGTGACATGTCCGCCATTTTGCAAACTCTCACCACTAGCTATACTATCGCCATTTCACTCTTATCTTTCTATTTCCTTCTATTTTCCTTATGTTCCTCAAATTTTATTCTGTTCTCATAAAACAAATAATGGTACAGTGAAATCAACCAAGAAATGAAAACCACTGAAAACGAATGTTCCGCTGTATTGGTATCACAATCCCATCAAAAAGCAAAATAGCACGAACTGGAAATAAACTGCAAAACACACTTTTATTGCAGAACATAAAATAGGTTAAGCGCTAAATACTATCAGTGATTGTTTCAAATTTACACACAATGCTAGTAAGACAGATATTTCTTATTTGGATACACTTATTTATACTACTGCAGCAGGTTTTGAATCAAGAATTTATAGGAAAGATACTTTTAGCAATTCTTATTTGGAATTTTCAAACTGTCACCCAATGAGTCAAAAACAGAGTATATTCAAAGGTCAATGTATTAGGGCCACACATATGACCTCGAACTATCTTGAAATGGTCAAGGAGTTGAAAAACATTAGTGAGATGTTTAGTAAAAGTGGCTACCCAAGACATTTAACAACTGATATTAGCAACTATGTCTAGAATTAGTGGGGAAAAAAATGCAAACCCCTGCTAGGAGTGGGTTTAGGCAATGAGGGAAATGCTTGTGCATCTACTAATGAGGCAATTGATGACAATAGTAGAGGCATTAATTACAAGCGAGCTTGTATTCTTAAGTATGGTCCACATACAAGAGGTTTACAGAAAATAATAGGAACTAATTGGAATATTTTAAATAGTGATGTTGGAGTGCAGGGGAAATTGGGGGACAAACCACACTTCGTCTACAAAATGAACTCAGATTTGAAGAAGTTGTTTGAATGTGGAACATATAGAAGTAAATCCTTGGTGACACATGGTGGAACTAAGAAGTGTGGGAATTGTAACCAATGTTTTGCTATATTTGAAGACAATACCCTGACACTTACTAATTCCAATCGCACACTGGTCAGGTTTAAAAAGGGCAATTGCAGGACACAACATGTGTTATATTTGGCGAAATGTGTAAAGTGCCTGAGTTACTACATAGGGAAAACTGACAGGTGCCTTAGGAACCACATATATGATCATTACTATTGTATTAGGAAGAAGGATACAAAAAATGCACTGTATAGGCATTTAGAAGCAATCCCGAATTGTGACCTATTTAAATTTTCTATCTTAGAACAAGTTAAAGTAAACTCTAGGGGAGGGAATGTTAGGACTAAACTGGGTGAATGTGAGATTAAATGGCAGATATTATTGAATGCAGCAGTATACCCAGGTATTAATTAATTTATTTCCATTAAACCAGTTCTTGAAGCTAGAGTTTAGTGCTATACACATGAACTATCATAATGAAAAAGTTTTTAATATGATACATGTTTTAACTAATTTATTATAATATAGGAGTTTTCTATGAAATTACATTAGTGAACAAGAAATAAGACTAATATGAAATGTAGGTTGTTAGTGAGTGCACTTTAAATGTTTATTGGTTCTTATTGAGTTACTGCATTGATTGGTTTACAAACTGTATATAACCCAGCTGACAGAAGTATGTAGTGTTCTGAAGAAGTCTACATATTGTGGATGAAAGCGCTTAACCTATTTTATGTTCTGCAATAAAAGTGTGTTTTGCAGTTTATTTCCAGTTCATGCTATTTTGCTTTTTGATGGGACTGTGATACCAATACAGCGGGACATTCATTTTCAGTGGTTTTCATTTATTCTATTCTCATTATTTCTTCATACACATTTTCCTTTCTTCATGCATTTGACTTATTTTCCTTTCCTTGCTTTCCTATTGTCTCTTCTTGATCTTTTTGACACCATATGCATTAACTGTTTTTACTACACCTACCCTCAAACCATCTACCTTTAACAAGTTGCTAAATTATTATAATTTGCAACTATGCCTTTCTGTGGGACAATATGCAAAAATGAAGCAGAGAAGATCTGCCCTACCAAACTGTCAAGCCAAATAAATAGTGTCTGAATAAATATGCCTGTAAGTATATGTCTGTGTGCATGGGTGGTACAAATTTGTGTGTGAGTGCATGTGTGTGTGATCTTCACCACCGTATGACAGGGAAGGCTGTGTAAAGCAGACCAAGGGCAGGTAAATTATGCAGGTTAAATCTGAGATATATTTATTACTGTGTTTATGTAATACTTTTTTTGCTATGTCATGTGTCTTTGTGTGTGTGTGTGTGTGTGTGTGTGTGTGTGTGTGTGTGTGTGTGTGTGTGTGTGTGTGTGTGTGTGTGTGCGCATGTGCACGCGGCGAGCACATGCGTGTCACTTTGGGGATGAATGTGTGCCTGTGTACTGTCTGCTGAAAACCTGCTCTGCCTCCTTGCACAGTCTGGAAGGGCACTCTCATCTGCGCAGTTGTTATACTCATTAGGTGAATAATTCATAATCATGCAAATGTATTATTAATTACATGAACTTCTGCAGTGAATGTACATTACTCTGAATCACTTATTAGTCCACCAGTACAACTTGGTTTATGTGCACAGCATGACTTAAGTTTGCTGCAGTCATTCTTATGAACTTCATGCTGTATCTTCCAAAACACTATTCAAAAAGTTTAGAAAAAATATGTTGCATGCAGAAAATTGTTAACAATTCAGAATATGTTACTGTACATTTTAAAGATTCACCAGATTATCACAAAATGCAAAACAGAACTCTAACTAGCATTCTTCTGCTTGGTTTATTAGGGTTTTTGGTTATGTGTTGCTTTCGGTACTTAATATCTTCAAGTTTTGTTTTAAATAACAAGTTAAACAACATGCACTTGCATTTGATCTGAAGCTTATTTTTACAGCGCATAACATACTGTTTTGAAAAACAATATATACACTTAATTCCATATACCTAAGTTGGTTGGTGAGATAAATAATAAGGCAGAAAATATAGTATTTCCAGTATTTTGTAAGTTGATAGGCATTTTCCACTATAAGAAGAAAGTTAAAAGTAAATATGTTTTATAGATAAGGTTTCATCATTCACTCCTACGCAAATAATACTACAATTTTCATGATATTACATGTTCCTGTGGATTCATTAATGGTGTGCAGAAATCATACTGAAGCTAATACAACTGTTTATGTTAGTGTGATGAGTAGCATTGCTAATCAAATATGCTATGATCCAAGGTAAACAACATAATGAGCAACCTCACCTTGAACCCCCATACAGGTTCATAACCACATTGAGATAAGGAAGTGCACAGACTATGTGTCTGCATTATGTAAATAAGAGAGTGCATGGTAAACCAAAAATTCAGACATGAGAGCAAATGCACTTTCTTAACATCACATGGGTAAATCCAGAATATATAGGCAAAGGGAAACCTAGCAACAGGTGGACAATGTACGTTGATACTGTTATATAATGCATTGAGTGAATTTATGGGCACATTGAACATTACTGGCATTGCCTTTCTCATTAATGAATAGTCATGAAGTGTTCAGGAGGAAATAAATGGAGGAAAGGTTGGTCATGAAACAGCTTTTGAACCCCACATGGGCGCATCTCTCAAACTCTTAATACAGGGATACTAGACAAATACACATAAATGTGCGGACAAATGCATAAACACAGAGGAAAAGTTGTACCTATTGCTCCTACAAGTTGTGACAGTAGCATGCATGTTGTGATGGCTATAAAGTGAAATACAGAAAAAAGCTCAAATGTTGGTGGCTACAATCCTCAGGGATATGCAACAGAAACACAAATGTCAGGTGGAAAAGCAAATAACTTATTATGATGCATAAATTGGAACAGCTGTGGAAATCATAACACGTGAGATGCATGTATATGGCAGATGTGAGACATGTCATCATACCTGTACTGTGATGGAACTCTTTCCAGAAAACATTTATATGGAGAAAGTTCTTCAGTAAGTATGTCTGTGAATAGTTAAAGATGAGCACAAGAAAAGCTATAGAATGGTTATATCCAAGGAGATTTAATTACAAGACATCTTTTCATTAAGTCATTATTGTTTGCCAACAATTGTTTCATACACTGCTTCAGCATATATCAGATAAGACTGGAATGCATGTCTGCCTAAGTCACAATCCCATTACATGTCTATTCGCTAATGTTGCCATGTAAACATTGTGACAGTACTATTGAGAATAAACACATCTGAAGGTTATGTGACAACATTATTGAAAAATGACTCGTGAACTGAGCATTGTACAACAGACAACAGTAATTACTGGATGACAACTCTTAACATACTTCACAGACAGCTGCAATGTGACATCAAGGTTACAGTGAACTGTGAAAGCTGTGTGAGTTTACAGAATACATTTGAACACAGGCCTGTAGCACTGTTGTATATTGCACATCGTCTTTATCTTCCATTGAGTGACAGGCAACAGATATAAGTGGCGAAACTCAAAATCTCATCTATGTTTGTCACAGCATGAAAAATGACAATTACTAGTCCTCACCATTGATTAGGGATGATGCTTTGTATTAACAATCACACAACAAAAGCTTCATATCAGATATTGTTAAACTGGGCATGCTTACAAGAAATTACAAAAAAATAAAAAGCACCACAGATCACATATGTTGACTAAGCCATCCCAGCATATCACCAATGTGCTCTCTCTCTCTCACTGTCTCTCTTGTTTCCTTTTTGTTTTATTTTGTTTTACACATTCAAGCAAGGTAAATATGCTGGATGTGAACACATGTCCATGTAGCTCATACATACATACATACATACTGTATGTACAGATATTTGAAGCACGGGCTTTAAAAGCCCTTCTAGCTTGCCAATATACCATAACACTTATTCCCATAATAAGTGTCCAGGCTGTTCTTAAAAATATCTAAACTAGTACTTGCTTTAATGTAATTTGGTAGTCTGTTCGATGCATCAGCTACTCTGTCAAAGAACCAATTAGTACACTTCTCATTCCTATGGAATCTTCTACATAGGTTGTCTGATGAGTCTCTAGTACTTTTTGATAACCTCAAACATTCCCACAGGTAGTTGTCTCTAAATGCCCTATATACTTGAATAAGATTTCCTCTTAGATATCTGTAAGATACACTGTACAAATTTAAATATTTTAGTCTTTCATAATAACTTAAATTTTCACATCCATCGATGCCCTTGGTATATTTCTGCTGTACCCTTAGCCTGTGGACCTATGCAGTAGCTGCTCTTGCCTAAGAAATACTCATGACACTGTTGTCAGAAGGCACACAGTTGAAGGAATAACCTGAGCATTATATCTGAAGGCAGATGGGCTTACTTAAAAGGGAGTGTATGTCCCGGAGGATCAAAGCCATGGACCTGTGAAGGCATTACCACCATGTAGCATTGTACACATGGCTTCCTGTTGATTAAGCTATTTGTTCCTGTTGCCAGTTGATTTTGAACACAGTACTACAAGTTACACACTACCAAATTTGATCTCCTGCCTAACTCAACATTCTTTAGACCAATGCAGTAACGGATGATGCTACACAAGTCATAGCACAGTTGTCATAAAGCACAAATTTGAAGGCATAACCACAACATTGTATTGGAATGTCAAAAGTGAGTCAATCACTCGAGGGATCCCAACACTCTCTAGGAGCACATGTAATCTCTCAGTAGAACTATGCATAATTATATCAGCTAAGTAAGTAAATCCTGCCTGATACTAGTTGCTTTGCTACACACTCATATGAGGTATACACAGGGGGGTTGAAGGATCACAACTCTGTTGCCATTTAATTGTTATTAATAAGTTGATTTATCCACATCACATCTGTGGAGTAAGCCAGAGCTGCATTTTACTAATGTCTGACACTGTCACTAGTTACACATTGAATTTGAACACCTGCCTGTCTAAGTCCACATTCTCTAGCACTGTTCATTCAAGACTGACATCTCTGAAATCATATCACAATTGTCAGAAAGCACACATTTGAAACAAAGACTTGAGTAGTGTGTTTGACTACAAATGGTTTCTCTAAAATGGAGTGCAACACTGGGAGACCCATCTCCCTGTGTAAATGTTACCAGTAAGTTGAATTGTACATATCAGCTCTGTTGCATAAGCCTACATTCTCTAAAGCTGAGCATTAACCTCTAAGACCACACAAAAAGTTGTACTATAAGTCTCAGAAAATACTATAGCATAGTTGAAGGGAGAAAAACACAGGCATGAAAGAATGGGCAATGTAATTTGTCAGACACTGTGGAACACTATTCGCAGCATCATACTGTATTAATATGTCAAGCATCCCATAAGGAGTGCATTAAACCATTCAGCCTGTAATAGCTATAATAATATCTGGTGCATCATGCTGATATCAGTATTGCTTTCTGCTACACAGTGAAACAAGGCATACTAGTGCAAGAAGAACCTTAGGAATGCACCTGAAGATAGAATCTCGCCAGTTTAGCAAACAGGACTTGAATTGTCAGTTAACATTCCTTAACATTGCTGTTAAATAAAAAGCACCACACAATGGAAGTGGCAATATTAACTTGCTGTGGTACTCAATAATGTTATGTCCATGTCTATTAACAGATGCAGTTGTTATGTAACATAAAATGTGACAACTAGTATCGGGCAGGATTTACTTTCACTTTCCTGCTGCTGAGCGTCTCCACTCTTGGCCCTTAGCAGAACCCTCTCTATGGTTCGCCTAGCCACTACAAAGAAACACTAATCTCGTGGACATCCTCCCTTTATTTGGCCATCGACACTGCTACTATCCAAAGAAACACTAATCTCGTGGACATCCTCCCTTTATTTGGCCATCGACACTGCTACTATCCTTAAGCTCCAATAGGACCACTTAACCCTTAGCAGAACCCTCTTTATGGTTCACCCAGCCACTACAAAGAAACACTATTCTCGTGGACATCCTCCCTTTATTTGGCCATCGACCCTGCTACTATCCTTAAGCTCCAAAAGGACCACTTAACACTTAGCAGAACCCTCTCAATGGTTCGCCTAGCCACTACAAAGAAACACTAATCTCGTGGACATCCTCCCTTTATTTGGCCAACAACCCTGCTACTGTCCTTAAGCTCCAGAAGGACCACTTAACCCTTGGCAGAACCCTCTCTATGGTTCGGCTAACCACTACAAAGAAACACTAATCTCGAGGACATCCTCCCTTTATTTGGCCATCAACCCTGCTACAATCCTTATGCTCCAAAAGGACCACTTAACCCTTAGCAGAACCGTCTCTATGGGTCGCCTAGCCACTACAAAGAAACACTAATCCCCCTTAGCAGAACCGTCTCTATGGGTCGCCTAGCCACTACAAAGAAACACTAATCCCGTGGACATCCTCCCTTTATTTGGCCATCGACCCTGCTACTATCCTTAAGCTCCAAAAGGACCACTTAACCCTTAGCAGAACCTTCTCTATGGTTCACCTAGCCACTACAAAGAAACACTAATCTCATGGACATCCTCCCTTTATTTGGCCATCGACCCTGCTAATATCCTTAAGCTCCAAAAGGACCACTTGACGCTTAGCAGAACCCTCTCCATGGTTCGCCTAGGCACTACAAAGAAACACTAATCTCGTGGACATCCTCCCTTTATTTGGCCATCGACCCTGCTACTATCCTTAAGCTCCAAAAGGACCACTTAACCCTTAGCAGAACCCTCTCTATGGTTTGGCTAGACACTACAAAGAAACACTAATCTCATGGACATCCTCCCTTTATTTGGCCATTGACCTGCTACTATCCTTAAGCTCAAAAAGGACCAATTAACCTTTAGCAGAACGCTCTCTATGGTACGCCTAGCCACTTCAAATAAACACTAATCTCGTGGACATCCTCCCTTTATTTGGCCATCGACCCTCCTACTATCCTTAAGCTCCAAAAGGACCACTTAACCCTTAGCAGAACACTCTCTATGGTTGCCTAACCACTACAAAGAAACACTAATCTCGTGGACATCCTCCCTTTATTTGGCCATCGACCCTGCTACTATCCTTAAGCTCCAAAAGGACAACTTAACCCATAGCAGAACCTTCTCTATGGTTCACTTAGCCACTACAAAGAAACACTAATCTCATGGACATCCTCCCTTTATTTGGCCATCGACTTGCTACTATCATTAAGCTCAAAAATGACCACTTAACCTTTAGCAGAACCCTGTCTATGGTTCGCATAGCCAATTCAAATAAACACTAATCTCATGGACATCCACCCTTTATTTGGCCATCGACCCTCCTACTATCCTTAAGCTCCAAAAGGACCACTTAACCCTTAGCAGAACCCTCTCTATGGTTCGTCTAGCCACTACAAAGAAACACTAATCTCGTGGACATCCTCCCTTTATTTGGCCATTGACCCTGTTACTATCCTTAACCTCCAAAAGGACCACTTAACCCTTAGCAGAACCATCTCTATGGTTTGCCTAGCCACTACAAAAAAACACTAATCTTGTGGACATCCTCCCTTTATTTTGCCATCGACCCTGCTACTATCCTTAAGCTCCAAAAGGACCAATTAACCCTTAGCAGAACCCTCTCTATGGTTCGCCTAGCCACAACAAAGAAACACTAATCTCGTGGATATCCACCCTTTATATGGCTATCAACCCTGCTACTATCCTTAAGCTCCAAAAGGACCACTTAACCCTTAGCAGAACCCTCTCTGTGGTTCGCCTAGCCACTATGAAGAAACACTAATCTCGGGGACATCCTCATTTTATTTGGCCACCGACCCTGATACTATCCTTAAGCTCCAAAAGGACCACTTATCCCTAATCAGAATCCTCTCTATGGTTCGCCTAGCCACTACAAAGAAACACTAATCTCATGGATATCCTCCCTTTATTTGGCCATCAACCCAGCTACTATCCTTAAGCTCCAAAAGGACAAGTTAACCCTTAGCGCAACCCTCTCTATGGTTCGGCTAGCTACTACAAAGAAACACTAATCTCGTGGACATCCTTCCTTTATTTGGCGATCGACCCTGCTCCGATCCTTAAGATCCAAAACAACAACTTAACCCTTAGCAGAACCCACTCTATGGTTCGCCTTCCCACTACAAAGTAACACTAATCTCGTGGACATCCTCCCATTATTTGGCCATCAACCCTGCTACTACCCTTAAGCTCCAAAAGGACCACTTAACCCTTCGCAGAACCCTCTCTATTGTTTGCCTAGCCACTACAAGGAAACAATAATCTCGTGGACATCCTCCCTTTATTTGGCCATCGACCCTGTCACTATCCTTAAGCTCCAAAAGACCACTTAACCATTAGCATAACTCTCTCTAAGGTTCACCTAGCCACTACAAAGAAACACTAATCACGTGGATATCCTCCCTTTATTAGGCCATCGACCCTGCTACTATCCTTAAGCTCAAAAAGGACCACTTAACCCTTAGCAGAACCCTCTCTATGGTTTGCCTAGCAACTACAAAGAAACACTAATCTCGTGGAAATCCTCCCTTTCTTTGGCCATCGACCCTGCTTCTATCCTTAAGCTCCAAAAGGACAACTTAACCCTTAGCAGAACCCTCTCTATGGTTCGCGTAGCCACTACAAAGAAACAGTAATCTCATGGACATGATCGCTTTAATTGGCCATCAACCCTGCTACTATCCTTAAACTCCAAAAGGACCACTTAACCCTTAGCAGAACCGTCTCTATGGTTCGCCTAGCCACTACAAAGAAACATTAATCTCGTGGATATCCTCACTTTATTTGACCATTGACCCTGCTACTATCCTTAAGCTCCAAAACGACCACTTAACCCTTAGCAGAACCCTCTCTATGGTTCACCAAGCCACTACAAAGAAACACTAATCTCGTGGACATCCTCCCTTTATTTGGCCATCGACCCTGCTACTGTCCTTATGCTCCAAAAGGACCACTTAACCCTTAGCAAAACCCTCTCTATGGTTCGCTTAGCCACTACAAAGAAACACTAATCTCATGGGCTTCCTCCCTTTATTTGGCCATCAACCCTGCTACTATCCTTAAGCTCCAAATGTACCACTTAACCCTTAGCAGAACCCTCTATATGATTCGTTTAGCCACTACAAAGAAACGCTAATCTCGTGGACATCCTCCATTTATTTGGCCATCGACGCTGCTACTATCCCTAAGCTGTAAAAGGACCACTTAACCCTTAGCAGTACACTCTCTATGGTTCACCTAGCAGCTACAAAGAAATACCAATCTCGTGGACATCCTCCCTTTATTTGGCCATCGACCCTGCTACTATCCTTAAGCTCCAAAAGAACAACTTAACCCTTAGCAGAACCCTCTCTATGGTTCGCCTAGCCACTACAAAGAAACAGTAATCTCGTGGACATCCTCCCTTTATTTGGCCATCGTCCCTGCTGCTATCCTTAAGCTCCAAAAGGACCACTTAACCTTTAGCAGAACCCTCTCTATGGTTCGCCTAGCCACTAGAAAGAAACACTAATCTCGTTGACATCCTCCCTTTATTTGGAAACAAACCCTGCTACTATCCTTAAGCTCCAAAAGGACCACTTAACCCTTATCAAAACCCTCTCTATGGGTTGCCTCGCCACTACAAAGAAACACTAATCTCGTGAACATCCTCTTTTTATTTGGCCATCGACCCTGCTACTATCCTTAATCTCCAAAAGGACCACTTAACCCTTAGCAGAACACTCTCTATGGTTCGCCTAGCCACTGCAAAGAAACACTAATCTCGTGGACATTCTCCCTTTATTTGGCCATTGGCCCTGCTACTATATCTTAACTCCAAAAGCACCACTTAACCCTTAGCAGAACCCTCTCTATGGTTTGCCTAGCCACTACAATGAAACACTAATCTCGTGGACATCCTCCCTTTATTTGGCCATCAACTCTGCTACTATCCTTAATCTCCAAAAGGACAACTTATCCCTTAGTAAAACCCTCTCTATAGTTTGCCTTCCCACTACAAAGTAACACTAATCTCGTGGACATCCTCCCTTTATTTTGCCATCGACCCTGGTACTATCCTTAATCTCCAAAAGGACCACTTAACCCTTAGCAGAACCCTCTCTATGATTCCCCTAGCCACTACAAAGAAACACTAATCTCGTGGACATCTTCCCTTTATTTGGCCATCGACCCTGCTACTATCCTTAAGCTCCAAAAGGACAACCTAATCCTTAGTAGAACCCTCTCTATGGTTCGCCTTCCCACAACAGAGTAACACTAATCTCGTGGACATCCTCCCGTCATTTGGCCATCGACCCTGCTACTATCCTTAAGCACCAAAAGGACCACTTAACCCTTAGCAGAACCCTCTCTATGGTTCGCCTATCCACTACAAAGAAACACTAATCTCATGGACATCCTCCCTTAATTTGTCCATCGATCCTGCTACTATCCTTAAGCTGCAAAAGGACCATTTAATCCTTAGGAGAACCCTCTCTATGGTTCACCTAGCCACTACAAAGAAACACTAATCTCGTGGACATCCTACCTTTATTTGGACATCGACCCTGCTACTCTCCTTAAGCACTAAAAGGACCACTTAACCCTTAGCAGAACCCTCTATATGGTTTGCCTAGCCACTACAAAGAAACACTAATCTCATGGACATCCTCCCTTTATTCGGCCATCAACCATGCTACTATCCTTAAGCTCCAAATGGACCACTTAACCCTTAGCAGAACCCACTCTATGGTTCGCCAAGTCACTACATAGAAACACTAATCTCATGGACATACTCCCTTTATTTGGCCATCGACCCTGTTACTATCCTTAAGCTCCAAAAGGACCTCTTAACCCTTAGCAGAACCCTCTCTATGGTTCGCCAAGCCACATCAAAGTAACACTAATCTTGTGGACATCTTTCCTTTATTTGGCCATCGACCCTGCTACTATCCTTAAGCTCCAAAAGGACCACTTAACCCTTAGCAGAACCCTCTCTATGGTTCGCCTAGACACTACAAAGAAACACTAATCTCGTGGACATCCTCCCTTTATTTGGCCATCAACCCTGCTACTATCCTTAAGCTATAAAAGTACCACTTAACCCTTAGCCGAACCCTCTATATGGTTCGCCTAGCCAATACAAAAAAACACAAATCTCGTGGACATCCTCCGTTTACTTTACCATCCACCCTGCTGCTATCGTTAAGCTCTAAAAGGACCACTTAACCCTTAGCAGAACACTCTCTATGGCTCGCCTAGCCACTACAAAGAAACACTAATCTCTTGGACATCCTCCCTTTATTTGGCCATCAACCCTGCAACTATCCTTAAGCTCCAAAAGGACAACTTAACCCTTAGCAGAACCCTCTCTATGGTTCGCCTAGCCACTACAAAGAAACAGTAATCTCGTGGACATCCTCCCATTATTTGGCCATCGACCCTGATATTATCCTTTAGCTCCAAAAGGACCACTTAACTCTTAGCAGAACCCTCTCTATGGTTCGCCTAGCCACTACAAAGAAACAAAAATCTCATGGACATCCTCCCTTTATTTGGCCATCGACCCGGCTACTATCCTTAACCTCCAAAAGGATCACTTAACCCTTACTAGAACCCTCTCTATGGTTCACCAAGCCACTGCAAAGAAACACTAATCTCGTTGACATCCTCCCTTTATTTGGCCATCAACCCTGCTACTATCCTTAAGCTCCAAAAGGACCATTTAACCCGTAGCAGAACCCTCTCAATGGTTCGCCTAGCCACTACAAAGAAACACTAATCTCATGGACATCCTCCCTTTATTTGGCCATCGACCCTGCTACTATCCTTAAGCTCCAAAAGGACCACTTAACCCTTTGCAGAACCCTCTCTATGGTTCGCGTAGCCACTACAAAGAAACACTAATCTTGTGGACATCCTCCCTTTATTTGGCCATTGACCCTGCTACTATCCTTAAGCTCCAAAAGGACCACTTAACCCTTAGCAGAACCCTCTCTATGGTTTGCCTAGCCACTACAAATAAAGTCTAATCTCATGGACATCCTCCCTTTATTTGGCCATCGACCCTGCTGATATCCTTAAGCTCCAAAAGGACCACTTAACCCTAAGCAGAACCCTCACTATGGTACGCCTTGCCACTACAAAGAAACACTAATCTCGTGGACATCCTCGCATTATTTGGCCATCGACCCTGCTACTATCCTTAAGCTCCAAAAGGAAAACTTAACCCTTAGCAGAACCCTCACTATGGTACGCCTTGCCACTACAAAGAAACACTAATCTCGTGGACATCCTCCCTTTATTTGGCCATCAACCCTGCTACTATCCTTAAGCTCCAAAAGCACCACTTAACCCTTAGCAGAACCCTCTTTATGGTTCGCCTAGCCACTAGAAAGAAACATTATCTCGTGGATATCCTCCCTTTATTTGGCCATCAACCCTGCTACAATCCTTAAGCTGCAAAAGTACCACTTAACTCTTAGCAAAACCCTCTATATGGTTCGCCTAGAAACTACAAAGAAACAATAATCTCATGGACTTCCTCTCTTTATTTGGCCGTCGACCCTGCTACTATCCTTAAGCTCCAAAAGGACCACTTAACCCTCAGCAGAACACTCTCTATGGTTTGCCTAGCCACTACAAACAAACACTAATCTCGTGGACAACCTCCTTTTATTTGGCCGTCGACCCTGTTACTATCCTTAAGCTCCAAAAGTACCATTTAACCCTTAGCAGAACCCTCTCTATGGTTCGCCTAGCCACTACAAAGATAAACTAATCTCGTGGACATCCTCCCTTTATTTGGCCATCGACCCTGCTCCTATCCTTAAGCTCCAAAAGGATAACTTAACCCTTAGTAGAACCCCCTCTATGGTTCGCCTTCCCACTACAAAGTAACACTAATCTCGTGGACATCCTCCCTTTATTAGGCCACCGACCCTGGTACTATCCTTAATCTCCAAAAGGACCACTTAACCCTTAGCAGAACCCTCTCTATGGTTCCCCTAGCCACTACAAAGATACACTAATCTCATGGACATCCTCCCTTTATTTGGTCATCGACCCTGCTACTATCCTTAAGCTCCAAAAGGACCACTTAACCCTTATCAAAACACTCTCTATGGTTCGCCTCGCCACTACAGAGAAACCCTAATCTCGTCGACATCCTCCCTTTATTTGGCCATCGACCCTGCTACTATCCTTCAGCTCCAAAAGGACAACTAAACCCTTAGTAGAACCCTCTCTATGGTTCGCCTTCCCACTACAAAATAACACTAATCTCATGGACATCCTCCCTTTATTTGGCCATTGACCCTGCTACTATCCTTAAGGTCCAAAAGGATCACTTAACCCTTAGCAGAACCCTCTCTATGGTTCGCCTAGCCACTACAAAGAAACGCTAATCTCATGGACATCCTCCCTTTATTTGGCCATCGACCCTGCTACTATCCTTAAGCACCAAAAGGATCACTTAACCCTTAGCAGAACCCTCTCTATGGTTCTCTTAGCCACTACAAAGAAACACTAATCTCGTGGACATCCTCCCTTTATTTGGCCATCAACCCTGCTACTATCCTTAAGATCCAAAAGGACCACTTAACCCTTAGCAGAACCCTCTCTATGGTTAGCCTAGCCACTACAAAGTAACATTAATCTTGTGGACATCATCCCTTTATTTGGCCATCGACCCTGCTACTATCCTTAAGCTCCAAAAGGACCACTAAACCCTTAGCAGAACCCTCCCTATGGTTCGCCTAGCCACTTCAAAGAAACACTAATCTCGTGGACATCCTCCCTTTATTTGTCTATCGACCCTGCTACTATTCTTAAGCTCCAAAAGGACCACTTAACCCTTAGCAGAACCCTCTCTATGGTTCACTTAGCCACTACAAAGAAACACTAATCTCGTGGACATCCTCTCTTTATTTGGCCATCGACCCTGCTACTATCCTTAAGCTCCAAAAGGACCACTTAACCCTTAGCAGAACCCTCTCTATGGTTAGCCTAGCCACTACAAAGTAACATTAATCTTGTGGACATCATCCCTTTATTTGGCCATCGACCCTGCTACTATCCTTAAGATCCAAAAGGACCACTAAACCCTTAGCAGAACCCTCTCTATGGTTCGCCTAGCCACTACAAAGAAACACTAATCTCGTGTACATCTTCCCTTTATTTGGCCATCAACCCTGCTACTATCCTTAAGCTCCAAAATGACCACTTAACGCTTAGCAGAACCCTCTCTATGGTTCACCTAGCCACTACAAAGAAACACTAATCTCGTGGACATCCTCCCTTTATTTGGCCATCAACCCTGCTACTATCCTTAAGATCCAAAAGGACCACTTATCCGTTAGCAGAACCCTGTATATATGGTTCGCCCAGCCAATAGAAAGAAACACTAATCTCGTGTACATCTTCCCTTTATTTGGCCATCAACCCTGCTGCTATCCTTAAGCTCTAAAAGGACCACTTAACCCTTAGCAGAACACTCTCTATGGCTCGCCTAACCACTACAAAGAAACACTAATCTCGTGGACATCTTCCCTTTATTTGGCCATCGACCCTGCTACTATCCTTTAGCTCCAAAAGGACCACTTAACCCTTAGCAGAACCCTCTCTGTGGTTCGCCTAGCCACTACAAAGAAACAATAATCTCATGGACATCTTCCCTTTATTTGGCCATCAACCTTGCTACTATCCTTAAGCTCCAAAAGGACCACTTAACCCTTAATAGAACCCTCTCTATGGTTCACCAAGCCACTACAAAGAAACACTAATCTCGTGGACATCCTCCCTTTATTTGGCCATCAACCCTGCTACTATCCTTAAGCTCCAAAAGGACCACTTAACCATTAGCAGAACCCTCTCTATGGTTCGCCTAGCCACTACAAAGAAACACTAATCTCGTGGACATCCTTCCTTTATTTGGCCATCGACCCTGCTACTATCCTTAAGCTCCAAAAGGACCACTTAACCCTTAGCAGAACCCTCTCTATGGTTCGCCTAGCCACTACAAAGAAACACTAATCTCGTGGACATCCTCCCTTTATTTTGCCATTGACCCTGCTACTATCCTTAAGCTCCAAAAAGAAAACTTAACCCATAGCAGAACCCTCTCTATGGTTCGCCTAGCCACTTCAAAGAAGCAGTAATCTTGTGGACATCCTCCCTTTATTTGGCCGTCGACCCTGCTACTATCCCTAAGCTACAAAAGGACCACTAAACCCTTAGTAGAACCCTCTTTATGGTTGGCCTTCCCACTACAAAGTAACACTAATCTCATGGACATCCTCCCTTTATTTGGCCATTGACCCTGCTACTATCCTTAAGCTCCATAAGGATCACTTAACCCTTAGCAGAACCCTCTCTATGGTTCGCCTAGCCACTACAAAGAAACACTAATCTCATGGACATCCTCCCTTTATTTGGCCATCGACCCTGCTACTATCCTTAAGCACCAAAAGGACCACTTAACCCTTAGCAGAACCCTCTCTATGGTTCTCTTAGCCACTACAAAGAAACACTAATCTCATCGACATCCTCGCTTTATTTGTCTATCGACCCTGCTACTATCCTTAAGTTCCAAAAGGACCACTTAACCCTTAGCAGAACCCTCTCTATGGTTAGCTTAGCCACTACAAAGTAACATTAATCTTGTGGACATCTTCCCTTTATTTGGCCATCAACCCTGCTACAATCCTTAATCTCCAAAAGGACGACTTAACCCTTAGCAGAACCCTCTCTATGGTTCGCCTAGCCACTACAAAGAAACACTAATCTCATGGACATCCTCCCTTTATTTGGCCATCGACCCTGCTACTATCCTTAAGCACCAAAAGGACCACTTAACCCTTAGCAGAACCCTCTCTATGGTTCTCTTAGCCACTACAAAGAAACACTAATCTCATCGACATCCTCGCTTTATTTGTCTATCGACCCTGCTACTATCCTTAAGCTCCAAAAGGACCACTTAACCCTTAGCAGAACCCTCTCTATGGTTAGCTTAGCCACTACAAAGTAACATTAATCTTGTGGACATCTTCCCTTTATTTGGCCATCAACCCTGCTACAATCCTTAATCTCCAAAAGGACGACTTAACCCTTAGCAGAACCCTCTCTATGGTTCGCCTAGCCACTACAAAGAAACACTAATCTCGTGGACATCCTCCCTTTATTTGGCCATCGACCCTGCTACTATCCTTAAGCTCCAAAAGGACCACTTTACCCTTAGCAGAACCCTCTCTATGGTTCGCCTAGCCACTACAAAGAAACACTAATCTCGTGGACATCCTCCCTTTATTTGGCCATCGACCCTGCTACTATCCTTAAGCTCCAAAAGGACCACTTTACCCTTAGCAGAACCCTCTCTATGGTTCGCCTAGCCACTACAAAGAAACACTAATCTCGTGGACATCTTCCCTTTATTTGGCCATCAACCCTGCTACTATCCTTAATCTCCAAAATGACCACTTAACCCTTAGCAGAACCCTGTCTATGGTTCACCTAGCCACTACAAAGAAACACTAATCTTGTGGACATCCTCCCTTTATTTGGCCATCAACCCTGCTACTATCCTTAAGATCCAAAAGGACCACTTATCCCTTAGCAGAAACCTCTCTATGGTTCGCCTAGCCTCTACAAAGAAACACTAATCTCGTGGACATTCTCCCTTTATTTGGCCATTGACCCTGCTACTATCCTTAAGCTACTAAATTAACACTTAACCCTTAGCCGAACCCTGTATATATGGTTCGCCTAGCCAATACAAAGAAACACTAATCTCGTGGACATCCTCCGTTTATTTGGCTATCGACCCTGCTGCTATCCTTAAGCTCTAAAAGGACCACTTAACCCTTAGCAGAACACTCTCTATGGCTCGCCTAGCCACTACAAAGAAATACTTATCTCGTGGACATCCTCCCTTTATTTGGCCATCGACCCTGCTACTATCCTTAAGCTCCAAAAGGACAACTTAACCCTTAGCAGAATCCTCTCTATGGTTTGCCTAGCCACTACAAAGAAACAGTAATCTTGTGGACATCCTTTCTTTATTTGGCCATCGACCCTGCTACTATCCTTTAGCTCTAAATGGACCACTTAACCCTTAGCAGAACCCTCTCTATGGTTCGCCTAGCCACTACAAAGAAATAATAATCTCATGGACATCCTCCCTTTATTTGGCCATCGACCTTGCTACTATCCTTAAGCTCCAAAAGGACCACTTAACCCTTAGCAGAACCCTCACTGTGGTTCTCCTAGCCACTACAAAGAAACACTAATCCCGTGGACATCCTCCCTTTATTTGGCCATCAACGCTGCTACTATCCTTAAGCTCCAAAAGGACCACTTAACCCTTAGCAGAACCCTCACTATGGTTCACCTAACCACTACAAAGAAACCCTAATCTCATGGACATCCTCCCTTTATTTGGCCATCGACCCTACTACTATCCTTAAGTTCCAAAAGGAGCACTTAACCCTTAGCAGAACCCTCTCTATGGTTCACCTAGCCACTACAAAGAAACACTAATCTCGTGGACATCCTCCCTTTATTTGGCCATCAACCCTGCTACTATCCTTAAGCTCCAAAAGGACCACTTAACCATTAGCAGAACCCTCTCTATGGTTCGCCTAGCCACTACAAAGAAACACTAATCTCGTGGACATCCTTCCTTTATTTGTCTATCGACCCTGCTACTATCCTTAAGCTCCAAAAGGACCACTTAACCCTTAGCAGAACCCTCTCTATGGTTAGCTTAGCCACTACAAAGTAACATTAATCTTGTGGACATCTTCCCTTTATTTGGCCATCAACCCTGCTACAATCCTTAATCTCCAAAAGGACGACTTAACCCTTAGCAGAACCCTCTCTATGGTTCGCCTAGCCACTACAAAGAAACACTAATCTCGTGGACATCCTCCCTTTATTTGGCCATCGACCCTGGTACTATCCTTAAGCTCCAAAAGGACCACTTTACCCTTAGCAGAACCCTCTCTATGGTTCGCCTAGCCACTACAAAGAAACACTAATCTCGTGGACATCTTCCCTTTATTTGGCCATCAACCCTGCTACTATCCTTAATCTCCAAAATGACCACTTAACCCTTAGCAGAACCCTGTCTATGGTTCACCTAGCCACTACAAAGAAACACTAATCTTGTGGACATCCTCCCTTTATTTGGCCATCAACCCTGCTACTATCCTTAAGATCCAAAAGGACCACTTATCCCTTAGCAGAAACCTCTCTATGGTTCGCCTAGCCTCTACAAAGAAACACTAATCTCGTGGACATTCTCCCTTTATTTGGCCATTGACCCTGCTACTATCCTTAAGCTACTAAATTAACACTTAACCCTTAGCCGAACCCTGTATATATGGTTCGCCTAGCCAATACAAAGAAACACTAATCTCGTGGACATCCTCCGTTTATTTGGCTATCGACCCTGCTGCTATCCTTAAGCTCTAAAAGGACCACTTAACCCTTAGCAGAACACTTTCTATGGCTCGCCTAGCCACTACAAAGAAATACTTATCTCATGGACATCCTCCCTTTATTTGGCCATCGACCCTGCTACTATCCTTAAGCTCCAAAAGGACAACTTAACCCTTAGCAGAATCCTCTCTATGGTTTGCCTAGCCACTACAAAGAAACAGTAATCTTGTGGACATCCTTTCTTTATTTGGCCATCGACCCTGCTACTATCCTTTAGCTCTAAATGGACCACTTAACCCTTAGCAGAACCCTCTCTATGGTTCGCCTAGCCACTACAAAGAAATAATAATCTCATGGAAATCCTCCCTTTATTTGGCCATCGACCTTGCTACTATCCTTAAGCTCCAAAAGGACCACTTAACCCTTAGCAGATCCCTCACTGTGGTTCTCCTAGCCACTACAAAGAAACACTAATCCCATGGACATCCTCCCTTTATTTGGCCATCAACCCTGCTACTATCCTTAAGCTCCAAAAGGACCACTTAACCCTTAGAAGAACCCTCACTATGGTTCACCTAACCACTACAAAGAAACCCTAATCTCATGGACATCCTCCCTTTATTTGGCCATCGACCCTACTACTATCCTTAAGTTCCAAAAGGAGCACTTAACCCTTAGCAGAACCCTCTCTATGGTTCACCTAGCCACTACAAAGAAATACTAATCTCGTGGACATCCTCCCTTTATTTGGCCATCGACCCTGCTACTATCCTTAAGCTCCAAAAGGACCACTTAACCCTTAGCAGAACCCTCTTCTTGGTTCGCCTAGCCACTACAAAGAAACACTAATCTCATGGACATCCTCCCTTTATTTGGCCATAAACCCTGCTACTATCCTTATGCTCCAAAAGGACCACTTAACCCTTAGCAGAACCCTCTCTATGGTTCACCTAGCCACTAAAAAGAAACACTAATCTCGTGGACATCCTCCCTTTATTTGGCCATCAACCCTCCTACTATTCTTAAGCTCCAAAAGGACCACTTAACCATTATCAGAACCCTCTCTATGGTTCACCTAGCCATTATAAAGAAACACTAATCTCGTGGACATCCTCCCTTTATTTGGCCATCGACCCTGCTACTATCCTTAAACTCCAAAAGGACCACTTAACCCTTATCAGAACCCTCTCTATGGTTCGCCTAGCCACTACAAAGAAACACTAATCTCGTGGACATCCTCCCTTTATTTTGCCTTTGACCCTGCTACTATCCTTAAGTTCCAAAAGGACCACTTAACCCTTAGCAGAACGCTCTCTATCATTCACCTAGCCACTACAAAGAAACACTAATCTCGTGGACATCCTCCCTTTATTTGGCCATCGACCCTGCTACTATCCTTAAGCACCAAAAAGACCACTTAACCCTTAGCAAAGCCCTCTCTATGGTTCGCCTAGCCACTACAAAGAAACACTAATCTCGTGGATGTCCTCCCTTTATTTGGCCATCGACCCTGCTACTATCCTTAAGCTCCAAAAGGACCACTTAAGAATGTGTTCCAGCGAATGACTTATTGCAAAGGAAACCATAACTATTTGTAAAGTGCATTACTTTTCCTAATTGTAATTGCACTAGCTAGCAACCTGATGTGAATAAACTGGATTACCAATTTGTTCCTGACAACAAGATGCTAGCAGCTCCAACCTACCTATATTCTCTCTTGTTCTCCTATTCCTTACTCCTCACCCTTCTACTCCTTGTTCTTGATCCCCCCTTGCCTTGCACATTCCTCTGACGTTCTCTCATTTCTAAACTAGACTCCCTCATATAGCCTTTTCTTTCCTGTGATTCTATCCTCTGCATTACCTGTGCCTCCCCCTAAAGCCTCACTGTTTGGGCTCTTACACTCCATTACTAGAGACTTTCTCTCTTTGCACCTTTTCACTACATGTT
The DNA here is from genome assembly GCF_019279795.1 of Protopterus annectens. Classification (NCBI taxonomy): domain Eukaryota; kingdom Metazoa; phylum Chordata; order Ceratodontiformes; family Protopteridae; genus Protopterus; species Protopterus annectens. Next base: position 1,659,211,345 of record NC_056739.1, read on the forward strand.
AACCTACGACCTTTGGGCTCTCTCCTGTTTCCCTAAAGCCTTCCTGCCTTTATCTCTCTCTCTCTGCTAACTCTAAGCTTTGCTTTCCAGTATCCCCTCCATCCTCCTCTTCTCAGTCTGTAGCAATATCTCTCTTATTGATTGTTTTCTTGGTCTTCCTGGTCCCTGGTGTTTGCCCCGCTCCATTCACCCTCGCTACGCTCGGGCTCTCTTCACTCCCTTACCCTACCCCCATTCCCACCCACCCCATTACAATTTCCTTTATACCATCCTGTCCCTCCCCTTTCCCTACCCATCCAATGGCTGTTAACTTCCTGTCCTAGCTCTAACAACTGTGTACCCACTCTACCTGCCTTTCCCCAATAAACTGATACAACATTTTTATACATAACTCCCTACTCCAAACTTCTTCTGTAAATAAGAACTCTATCATATTATTCCTCCCTAATATAAAAATGAAACTTCTTATTATTTCTATCCCATTCCTATTTCTCATCTCAAACCTCTTATCACTTCCACCACCCCATCTAACACTACATTCCACAACCACCTGCAACTCTGAAAACTTCACAACATCCCAACATCCTCCTTTTGCTTCATTTCTCCTGCTTTATTTAACCTCCCTGTCACATGTATACATAAACTACCCCAATTGCACACAATTCTGCCTAACTCTAAATCTAAAACCAAACTCTGCAAACTACATTCACACTTCCCTCGACTCTCACTACCCACTACTAGCACACTGTTATTAGGAGATATACACCCCAACCCTGGCCCAAACTCCCCCCTCCCAGCTACCCACACCGCTCATCCTCAAACCCCCCTCCTTCATCAAACAAATCTCAACCTTCCCTGCCCACTACAACTGGATCATCCCCCTCCAAACACCTTGCCATATACTCTCTAAATATTCAAAGCCTAGCCAACAAAATCACTGACTTCCATGCCTGGATAACCCATACAACCCCTCACATCCTTACACTATCTGAAACCTGGCTTAAACCACATATCTCTGACAATGAAATTCTTCCACCAGGCTATAACATATATTGCTCAGATAGATATCCAAAAAAAGGTGGTGGAGTTGCCATCCTCCATTCTAGCAGTCTCAATCTATCACCACTTCCCATAACAGTCCCCAACTTCCACCCAGCAGAACTTATAATACTCAACTGCCACCTCAACCCTCATAAGAAAATAACTATTGTTTCCATCTATATCCCTCCTGGAAACAATCTATACACTATTGAAAACATACTGTCCTGGTTTTCCCATAACATAACTTATGAAACCCTCATCTTGGGAGATGTCAACTTAGACTGGTCCAAACTGAAAACTGACTCTCCCGAGAATAGTATTAACTTACACGGCTTCCATCTACTCGTATCATCCCCCACCCGGCTCCATAGAAATACATCTTCTAGCTCCATAATAGACTGGATACTTACCAACTGCCCCCAGCATTACCACAACCCTATTACTCTACCAGACCAACTTAGTGATCACCTCCCCACCTCTGTCCTCAGATTCAACACTCAACCCCCAAACATCATCTATATCTCGACTGCCATACACTCACCAATTTTAATCTAACACAATTCAACTCAAATCTATCTTCCATTGACTGGTCCTTCCTAAAAAATATCCGACTAGATGAGGCAGTCAGCAGCTTTAATAACACCTTCCTGGATATCCTTAACTAACTCCCTTGCTCCTTCTAGAAGAATTCGAATAAAACCCAATCAGGGTTCAGGATAACAACTTTACAACTAGCAAACAGGTTGACAACATCGTTGACAATTCTGCGGACAGTCTGGGCACTAGTAGAGTTAGCAAAGACAGGTCTGTGTCTACCTCTACTGATATTGCTTCTAACAAGAAAAACTTTTTGAGTAACAATTCTAAAAGTACTGTACTTACTAGAAGCCGGACTTTTTTGGGGTCAAGTTCGTCGGGGGACGAAGCCTAACTGGTCATTCGGACAGTTTTGGTGTTATTAATTTGACTGAGCATTTATTTACCACTACAGAACTGACTGTTTTGAAGTATGGGCTTAATTTTATACCTAGTCAGAGAGCTGATTATGGCAAGACAGTTATTGACATTAAAAAATTTACCAGAAAACTGAATCTATCTTACCTGATGCATGATTTACCTAGCACTAGTAATGTGATTAATAAGCCCTCTTGTTATGCAACTAATTTACATTACACCATCAAAGCTTATGAAGAGTTATGTATTAAGGAAGTTAATGAATTATTTAAGAATAAGAACTATTTTTGTGACAACTTGAGCCGTCAAGAAAGAACGGCTTTAAATAATTTAAGAGAGTGAACTACGTCATTCAGGTTCATGAAGAGTGATAAGGGTTCAAACATAGTTGTTATGGATCATGAACGTTACAATTGTAACATGTTGAAAATACTAGGGAACATCTGTGAATATGAACCCATCGTACTTTATGACATATTAAAATGTTTTCGTGAAGTTCATTCACATTTATACGATGCACTTATGTCTGGTGAAATTAATTTTAATTTATATAATTTTTGTGTAGTTGAACATCCAAAAATAGGAGTTATTTTTGGAATCCCTAAAACTCATAAGGACGTTTTAAATCCTCCTTTACGTCCTATAGTTTCTTCTCCCCATTCGATCACGGAGGGGATTTCTCTAGTTATTGATGCTCTGTTAGGGCCATTACTTGAAAATCATTCATCATTTATCAGGGACTCCTGGCATTTTTTAGAAAAAATGAAGATTTTTCATGAAGGGCGAATTTTTGATTCTTCTAAACATATTATTTTTACACTAGATGTTAACTCATTATACACGTGCATTCCTCACAATGAGGGTGTTGATGCTGTTCGCAGTTTTTTGGTGAAGGAAAAGCTCTTCAACAATTCTCTTATTTCTTTGATTTGCAGGTTTCTAGATATTATTTTGGAAAATAATTTTTTTCTGTTTAACAACAGGTACTACAGGCAAAAACGTGGTGTCGCTATGGGCTCCCCAGCAGCACCAGCCTATGCCAATTTAGTTATGGCATGGTGGGAGGTTGAATTTATTCCTATTTTGAAGCAGAAATTTAACATCATTTTTTTCTGCAGGTACATTGATGATTTAATTTTCATCATTGAGGGAAGCCCGGACACTGTACATACCTTTTTGTGTCAAGTTAACTCTTTATCCGGCTATCTTAAGTTCACACTTGGTGATGTTGGATTATCTGTTAACTTCTTAGACATTCACATTTGGTGGGACAATGTAGATAATAGGTTTCACAGTAGAATTCATAGAAAAAAGATGTTTACCAATGGGTATTTACATAATTCAAGTGGGCATCCTAAACATGTAGTGAGAAATGTCCCTAGAGGACAATACATCAGGGCTAGCCGAATGACCACTAGAGAGCATGATGTGATACAGGAATTTCACTTCATTGCTTCTTTATTTATTCAGCGGGGTTATGATGAAAAGTTTTTAATAGATATTGGTAATGAAGTATTTGATAAACGTTTCACTCACTTTCCTCCGATCCTTGACAGGTCGATCATTAAGAACTGTACTGCCCAGACTCAGCCTTACAATGATGCTAGTTGTGATCATTTTTGTTCCTTTGAGATGAGCACTGATTGTAACAAGATTAGGGCTATTTTAGAGGAAAATTAGAAAGTTATTCAGGGAAACCCTGATATTATCCAAGTTGTTGGACCCAAACCCAGGTTTGTGTTCCGCAAAAGTAAAACTTTAAAAAGAATTTTGGAACGGCATTTTATTGATGACACTTCTATTGATAGAAAGAAGAAAGGCATGTTTCGATGCAACCATTGCAAAGTTTGTCGTTTTATATCTGAGGGCCCTTATATTAATGTCATAACATCCGAAAAAATATTAGAAGTTCCTGGTTATGTTGACTGTACTAGTTGTGGGCTAGTTTACATTGCTATGTGCTCTGTGTGCCCAGCTTTTTACGTGGGTATGACCACGAGAAGTTTAGGTAGACACATTAAAGAGCACGTATATGCTATTAAAACTAAAGATCCTAACAATGCTTTATACAAACATTCTACATCATGTTTAGGTTTTAGGACGTTTATGTTTTCTATATTAAAGATATGTAAACACGACAGGAGAGATGGGGACTTCAGAAATTATGTAGAACAATGAGAAACCCTTTGGCAGGTCAGATTACAATCGGATTTATTACCAGGACTCAACGAAGCTATTAATTTGAAGTGTTTTTTAAAACACCGTAAATTGACTGTTTCTAAATGCATCGATATGGGATGTTTATTTAATGTGTAATCATTGTTGGATTTATTAAAGTAATTTTTTGATTTTTGGTTTTTAAATTTAAGTATTTTAATTAATTATTTTTTTAATTGAGTTAATTAGTTACTGATTAGTGGATGTATTTAAACCATTTTGCGCTTGTACTTGCTGTTTTCTGATGAAGTTTGTGTGACGAAAGCGTATATTAAACCTTTTATACGCTATTATTTTGTGATCATTGAAGGTGTTTTCTTAGTGGTGTCCACTTCTGCCATTTCTTTCGTCGTTTTCTTGGTTGTGTTTGGCTTTTTTGGTTGGTAAAACCCAATCATGCCCCATGGCTCTCCAAACAAACTAAGTCCCTCATGCTCAACAGAGATAAAGCCTGGAAAGCCTGGACCAAAACCAAAGAATTATCCCACCTTCACCACTACAAGCACCTCAGAAACCTTACTAAGAAACAAGCCAATGCAGATAAAAAGCCCTACTACAACTCTGGCCAACTTACTTACAAAGCAAACCCTCAGAAATTCTGGACTACAATAAACAGAATCCTGACCCCAGGTCATCCATCAACACCCAGCGCCTTCCCCAACACAAACCCTCTAGACACAGCTACCCTTCTTAACAATCACTTTATCAATACTATTCAGTCACTTATCCCATCAAACTGTAAGACTACCCCCCCTGAATACCCTACTTAGCCTACCTGACAATCCTCCATTCTCACTACATGCTGTCTCCACCTCCTATGTAAGATCTCTTCTTTATAAACTCAAACCCTGTTCCTCCTCCACTGATAATCTACCACCTACCTTCCTCAAACTAGCTGCAGACACCATAGCCTACCCAGTGTCCATACTAATTAACAGATCTATACAAGAATCCACTGTCCCCACTCTCTGGAAATCTTTTTTTCACCATTCCTCTACACAAAGGTGGCAATTCTACTGACCCTTCTAATTACCAACCCATAGCCATCCTATCCCCCCTCTCTAAGATTCTTGAAAAATGTGCCCACTCCCAACTACTCGACTACCTGCTTCAACATAATCTCCTCACCCCCACCCAACGTGGCTTCCGTCCTCACCACAGCACAACTACTGCCCTACTATCCTTTACCCATACCATTGCTGATGCCCTGGACAAAAATAAACTTCTATCCTGTCTCTTCCTTGACCTCTCAAAAGCCTTTGATACAGTCTCACATCCCCTATTGCTATCCAAACTTGATAATCTCAACATATCTACCTCCACCCTTACCTGGTTTTCTAGTTACTTAACTCACAGGAAACAATCAGTAAGATGGCTCTCTTCCACTTCTCCTTTTATACCTGTTCCAACAGGTGTTCCCCAGGGCTCCATCTTGTGACCCCTCCTCTTTAACATCTTCACTAATGACCTCCACACATCTTGTAAACAATCTTCCCTCATCCAATATGCTGATGATTCTACCCTCATATGTATCTCTGACAGCATATCCAAACTTCATACTCTTACCCAACAGACCTTCCTCTCTACTGAACAGTGGCTAACCAATAACCTACTGATCCTCAACCCCAAAAAGACCAAACTATTACTTTTTCTTCCTCACTGTCTCTCTTACCACAAAACCACCTTTACTATCACTTCTTCAAATAACACTACTATTAAAACTGAAACCCAAACTAAACCTATAGGAGTCATTATCGATGATGAGCTGAAGTTTAATACACACTTACTTCACAGTATAAAAAAGACTCACCAGAAACTAGGTCTTCTATATCATAACAAAAGATACCTAACATCCAGTGCTAGACTATCCCTTGCCCAAGCATTTCTCCTTCCCTCCCTTCTTTATGCTGCCCCTATATTTACCCATATCCAAACTACTACCTTAAACAAACATCAACAAACATACCATAAGATAGCTAGATTTGTTACAAACTCACCATATAAAGCACACCACTGCCTATCCCTTAACTCCCTACACAGGCTTGAATTTCCCCACTTATTGCAGCTATCCCAACTTCAAATGCTACACTCTCTTCTCTACAAACCTTCATTCTGCCTTACCCTCTCTTCTCTCATCTCGATCTATTCTCCTCCCTGTACTCTTTGTACCTCTAACCAACTACTGCTACAAACCCACCAACCCAAACAAACTATCAGCAAATACCTCTACAAATCCTCCATTGCCCAAACCTGGAACAAACTACCCAGAGACATTTGTTCCATCATTCACCCATCCCACTTTAAAGAAAAACTTAAGGCTCATCTACTAAAATCTAAAATCTGTCCTTCCCAAGCCCCAACTTGATAACTTTCTCCATAACCTATGTCATTCCACCCTTTTTTTCTTAACCTGTTTTTGACCAAATCAAGCCTTTTTTTCTCCCCAAATCTCTGATACCTGCACTGACAAAACAAACCATTCATATAAATATGTAAATATGAAACTACACTGCTACCCTGTAATATAATATAGGTATACTGCCTTTAATTTTCTACTTTGATTTGTCTAACATATATAACGTGAAACCAATTTGTTCATATTCAACACTGTATAACTTTTGTCTCTTTTTTAAGTATTATCATCTATTTGTGTAAACTGTGCTTGTAAAATACCTACTTAGTGATTGTATAACCTCTATTGTAAACTGCTTGGAGCTTTTCTCCTCGGGTCTCCACTGAAAATGGGTCCCAAGCCCAGTTGGACTAACCCGGTTAACAAATGTCAATAATAATAATAATATGTCATGGTAGGGAATAAAGTCTATGTGTGTATGAGTGATGCTATATAAACACTACCAGAGTGGATGTCATGATAGACTAACAAATATGTTCCACTGCAATGCTGTCACAGGTGATGTCACAATTGGACTTGGACTGTCATGTGTCTTATAAGTCACATGTGAAGAATTGTGCAGGATGGCAATCACAACACCCTTGCATTCCTGACTGTTCATCTGCATATCACTGCATAATTCATGATTTCAAGTACGCATTGTGTTTATGTGTGCATCATTTAAATCTCTTTTATGTGTATACAATGTGCAGGATAATTACAAGCCATATATGTGAGTGATATTTCTATTGCATTCAATACCAGTGTGCAAATATGTTTGTAATTGTACAAGTTAATGGGACAAACTGTGACACTGGAAAGGAATATATCAGAAAACACTACATCCAGCTGCATACAGCTATATACTGAGTGTGCATTGGAATGGACTCCTCATATCATATACTCTTTAACCCATTAAATCATATACAACTAACAGAGGCCACTGACTTTACTTTCATTTTGTCAGAGTCACTTAGTGAAGTGCACTTCTGCCAATCTCATCTGCATGACCTATTGTAAAGTAAAATCACATGCATAATTATTGTTTGATGTTTTGCCATAGAAAGAGAATTAGCAATAGGTTTTGCCACTCAGTGTACAAGAGTTGCACAAATGCTGAGTACAGAAACAGATATTTCCATTTGTAGGTCATTTCTGGCCATATGCACAATATGTAAATCTATCTTTTAACCAGAGTAAAAGTGTGAATTGATTAAGCAGTGGTTAAAATTGGGAGCAAGCAGGGTTGGACACTGGAGGAGGAATTAATGAATTAACTAAGGAATTAGCAGGACGGTGTTGTAAAAGGACCATAGTTATCCACTTCTTCACAAGCTAACACTGTATTTAAATAAAGAATTTGGGAAATGTGGATACTGACATCATAAAGGATGTGAAACAATAACTTAATAATGTTGTTTTACCAAATGGACCAAACTAAGTATGTAATACACATGCATGTGAAGTGGAGTGTTATGTATAGGGATTTTTTTTTTGTTGAATAGGTGCCCATTTTATTTTATTTTTTTGAAGAAAGAGGAATGTTGAGGAAGGTGTTTAGGAATAACAGAGGTATGCATGTAGGTTAGGTTAGATAGCAGGCACAGACCTACAGGACATTCATAACATACAGGGATATTGATGAACACAAGAGAGTGGTGGATACCATGATTAGGTTTAGGTGTGGGACATTGGAGATGCATCCCTGTCTAGCTTGAATACAGTGGGAATCTAGCCCTGACCCTCAGAACTGTCACCACTGTCTCCTGTTACAGACACCCGGAGCAATATTGGATGAGGCAATAATTTGGAAATTTGCTGAAGGCTGTTTTCCATACAGATAATGTGGGTATTGAGACACCTGTCCATAATCTTCTTCACCAGCCTTGATAGTTCTTACAAAATGACAAAATATCTACCTCCACTGCCACTACTCTTGGTGTGTACCATTGTATCTGCTTCCAGGGCAAAGCAACCTGATGCAGGTGGTGCAAGTAATGTAGGTGTTATGGAGGTAATTCTGGTAGGCTGTGAACCAGAAGTGTTGGGTGCCTGTACTTCTACTGGTGCTGCTGCCACAGCCACTTTGGAGGGATGGAGATCTGAGTCACTGTGGCTAGTCTATTTCCCTGTGCTGTTGTCTGTGTTGCAACAGGAATGATTGCGCACATGCAATAAAAGGTAACAAAAATTAGAAATGATAGTGAGAAACAGGATGGAGGACAAAAAAGAAAAAGTATCATAAATCTTCTGTAATGTCAATATGTCCCAATCAGTATATATTCCACATACATTTGTAGGTCTTTACATCTAAATATGAACGAGTGATGCCAAAATTGCTGTTACATTTAAGTTATCATATTTCTGTCTCTTACAATATAAGCAATCTACAAGAGTGCATCTATTTTAAATCTGATTTAAGATGAACAGTTCGACAAATGCATATTGGGACTATGTATGCACTATTTTAAATTTTGATTACAGCTATTAAGTCTTGAATTATAAAATGAATAGTAGAGAATGTTTTCAGTTGCTGTAATTCAATTGCCAGACTTCTGTCTTTACCTAATGGATGACTATTGCAAAGTTGCATAAGCTAATTGTACAGATCTGTGCCACTTGCAAATGTAAAGTATGCATGCTCATGTAATTGTCTGACAGCCACTTTATGACCTGATGTCCATTTACTTGATAACACATTGGTAAAGTCAGTGTTGTTATGAAATGGCAATCAGTCATAGTTAAACCCCTAATTACCTTTTGCCCCTCTGAGGCATCGCAATCTCTCTGATGCCCCTGCCTATTTCCTTCTATTAGAAGCTACGCATAATAAAAATCAGTAATCAAGATTTGTTTGTGTTGCCATGTCATGGTAGTGTATTGCATCGTTATAGGGCCATATACTTATACAACTAAGGTGGTTCATTGGAGCTATAATAATCCTCCCATTAGCTAAGGAGGCCCTGTTTTCACCTTTTTTTTAAGTCACTGTAACAGCACTCTTTACTTGTGAGTGGAATGCCAGTAGCACTGTTGACAGCCTTGGCTAAACTATTCCTAGCCTCTGTCTTGTACATAGACCCAATATAGCCCTCCTACAGAAGCCTTCAGCTGTAGTGTTTGACAAGGAATGGTACAGAATCCTTAGACTCCTCCTCACACCCCCTCTGTGTTCTAAATGGAACACTACCCTCACCATCATCTACTATGACTTTCCTTTAAAAATGTATGGAAAAATGGCAGAGAATTGGTGTCAAAACCAGATCATGTGAGCACCAGTCTCTGTGTGCAATGATGGACACCATGGAAATCCACATTTTTGCAAGGGAAGACACAAAAATGGACTAAAACTGCATATATTTATTATTTCGTCAATGTGTACTTTAGGTCTGAAACATGACAGTAGCACTTGGGGCCATCTGTGCTTATTACTAAGTATAAATGCTCTATAGTGATTCCAGCTCATGCTGACTACTGTTGATAACTTACATATCAAATGACATTATCCCGCTGCAGGGCATGCTCTGAGGGGATGGTTTATAATATTCATAATGCTAAGACTGACACACAAATATGTAGTCATCTGCATGATATTGTTATTCATTTTCTGTGTTGTTCTTATGTGCATTTTGTTTCAGTATCACAAGATGCCTGGGTATCGCATAAAAAAATAAAACGGTGTCAGTGGAACAGCACTGGAAATGAACCCATGAAAAGAACAAGACTCAAATTTTTGAATTATGTGTTTTAACTCGGTAGCACGTTCTGTAACTGTGTAATGCTGTAATGTGATAAAGTAGTTAGGGTGGTGTTCTAATCCCGGGCTTGCCAACTGTGTGTGTCTCTGTCTGCCTGAGGGCAGAACAATGCTTTTGCTGATAGCCTAGTACCTACCTATGAACCTATAGGAAATTCACCCCGAGGATCACCTCTGTGGCTCTGCTCGACAGTGGCACAGGAAAATAATTTTCTTGGGTGGCAAAAGCCAGGGTACCTTTTTGGCTGGGCTTGTATAGGCCCCAGAGCTGATAGCCTAGTACCTACCTATGAACCTATGAACTAGGAACTCACATTCCGTGGGTATAATCTGAGAACTACAAATGTACTTGACTGGAAATATAGCCATGTCTGATAATCTTCTGACAGTTGTACTATATTGTGCTCCTTTTTTTTTTTTTTTTTTGCAATAATAATTTGATGCAAAGATGTGGAACACTTTCCTCACTGCTTTGTTTAAATATCTTCATTGTTAACTGATGCATGCAGCAGCTGAGCTTGTTTACACATCTGATGACAAAGTCTTAGTGCATGTGTAACTATTAACTGTTTTTTTTTTTTATACATAAAACAAGGCATACCAGTAATCTACAGTCATTACTAACCACTGATAATGCTCTATGCTAAATGCTCCATAGATAATAAAAATGCCATTTTTATTTCAAAATATCTTGTGTCCATGTGTTGTATGTAGTGTTTTAACCGGCATTTGCATTTTTTGATGGGAAGCATATATTTAGGAAAGGGACTTAAATAGTTTATGGGTAGGAATATTCTCATAAGCATATAGCAAGGATTTACACTTACACAGATATGCCACTGAAGCAGTGTACAGACATGTTTTGAAATCTGTTTTGCTGGACTGTTCATATTCAACTACCTTTGCTCCTTGCTAGTAATGTTACATACATATATGCATACATACATGCAAATGCATGATGTATGGGCATTAATGCCATTTTAGTATTCCAATATACCAAAACAGTTGTTTGCATAATAAGTGCCCAGGCTGTTCTTAAAAATATCTAAACTAGTGCTTGCTTTAATGTAATTTTGTAGTATATTCTATGTCTCAGCTAGCCGCGGTGGTACAGCGGTAGCGTTGTTGCCTTACAGCAAGATGTTCTCCTGTTCGATTCATGACTGGAGTGCCTTTTGTGTGGAGTCTGCATGTCCTCCCCGTGGTTGAGTGGCCTCCAAAAGACATGCGTGAATTGGCATGCCTTCACTGAAGGTTGGGCATCGGGCTGGCAACTCGGCACCATAAAAACATCTACTGCAAACCATTAGGGGACCAGAGTTCTGCTGTGGCAACCCCTAACTGGGAAATGTCGAAAAGACAAATATTCTATGTCTCGGCTGCTCTCTCACATAACCAATTAGTACACTTCTCATTCTTTTTTTTTTTACATTATTACTTCTTTTTTATTAAATATTTTTATTAAAATTTTAAGATAAATAATATAGAAATACATAATAAAAAATCACGTTTAGAAAGCAGATATAAACAATCATGAACAAATGAACAAAAAACCTAATATAATAAGTATTTACGGAGTGTCTACCTATTAATCTATGAATCAAAACAGTAACTTAAGAATTTGTTAAAAAAGAAAGAAAAAATAGAAATCAACTTCTTATTCAATAGCCTTTTAAGTTTCATCCATGAATTTAATGCAGAGTTCTGTCTAGTGTTTTTTTCTTTGATAGTTGAAATCTCCATCTGACAGGTTTCAGTTGCAATGTTGTAGAATTCACTCATAGCTGGGCTTATATTACTTTTCCAATTTCTTGTTATCACTTTTCTTGCAATTGTTAAAAGGGACCAAAGAAGAGGAAAGTCAATTTTCTTAACACATGAAGGAATAGGGGCATTAAACAAAATCAATGAATTACTTAAATGGAAATTATCATTGAAAAGAGCCTGTAGAAAAGAGTTAATATTAATTTTATTTTATTTTATTTATTTTACATTTGTTGACCGGGCTAGTCTAGCTGAATATATGTCCATTTTCACTAGAGGCCCAGGGAGATAAGCTCCAATCAGTTCAAATGAAGTTCACATATACAGCAGTACATATTTAAATTGCAAAAAAGATTTTTTTTAAGTGATAACAAGAAATTGGAAAAGTTATATAAGCCCAGCTATGAGTGAATTCTACAACATTGCAAATGAAACTTGACAGATGGAGATTTCAACTATCAAAGAAAGAACCACTAGACAGAACTCTGCATTAAATTCATGGATGAAACTTAAAAGACTATTGAATAAGAAGTTGATTTCTATTTTTTTCTTTCTTCTTTAACAAATTCTTAAGTTACTGTTTTGATTTACTAGATTAATAGGTAGACACCCTGTAAATACTTATTATATTAGTTTTTTGTTCATTTGCTTATAATTGTTTATACCTGCTTTCTAAACGTGATTTTTATTATGTATTTCTATATTATTTATCTTAAAATTTTTATAAAAATATTTAATAAAAAAGAAGCAATAATGTAAAAAAAAATAAGAATGAGAAGTGTACTAAGCCAAAAAGGTTTTATCACATCACATTCACAATTCATATGTTGTCAGTTTGCTATGACATTTAGATCACATTTCCAACAACTATTTTTTTCCAGTTATCATCTCCATTTTATATGGTGTGAAAAATGCTTTATGCAAAAATTTCCAGGAAAAAAATTTAATCTTAGTGACCTCGTAGTTTGAAAAGAGGATGTATTATTTTTTTTCTGTAATTCACTTGGAGGATATTCATTTATGGTTATAAAGAAACCTCAATAATTATCCTGACAAAAAACTGTTTTAATTTTCATAATCTTATAAATTTTAGATAAATAAGATGTCTCAGGAGGAGTATGATGAATTGATAATATTAATCATTCAATAAGCTTTGAAATCCCCTTTCTAATAGTAATTTGCATCCAGGAAAATCTACTTTCTATAGCAAATCTGCAGTTTTGTAAATAAATCCATAATTCCCTACTTAAGTTGAACTTGTTTAATATAAAATCAAGTGAGTGTATATTTTCTTTTTCCATTAATTTGAACCAGTATATTAATTGTTTTTCTTTAAATGTGTTCATTGTAAATATGTTAAATGTGTTGATATTATTCTGTGTGTATGCAATGGGAAAAATTAAGAAGATCCAAGCACTGTAATCAGGATGCTTAAATATAAAGTTTTTAAATCTAGTTAGTATCATTGTGATATAAGAAAGATTTGTTGTTACATTTATAAATCCTAGTAAATACTCCTTTAGTAGCCATAAAGAGGTATTATTATTTATTTTATTATGAAATGTATAGTTTATTTGACTATTCTCCATAATTATGCATCTATGTATATGTTTCCATTTAGCTGAATAATTTTTGTTAGTCCATAAGATAACTGTCTTTATAGTAGCTGAGGTGGAATAAATTTCAATATTGGGTAGGTCTATTCCTCCACTGGACCAACTGCATTGATGATGAATTACAATTGCTGATTTAGGTCTATTAGAATACCAAAGAAATTTGAGAATCAGAGTATTGAATTCTTTTATAAAGTGATTTGGAATAGGGAGAGCTAAAGATTGAACAAAAGAATTGTCCACAGGTTGTCTGATTATTCTTTACTAATTTTTGATAACCCAAAACATTCCCAGAGGCAGTTGTTTCTGAATGCCCTATATACCTGAATAGGGTCTCCTCTAAATATATGTATGAGACACTGTACAAGATTAGATATTTTAGGCTTTCATAATAACTTACATTGTCACTTCCATGGATGCCCTTGGTATATGTCCACTGTACTCTTTCCAATTTACTCATACTTGTTTTCTTATAAGATTTCCATATTGTTATTCCATACTCAAGTGTGGGTCTAATGTGACTAACAAACAATGGCTCATCATTTATGATTGCCTAGACATTTTTATGCAACCTATAGTTGTATAACTATCATTAACTAATTGGCTGATATGATTAGAAAATAAATCAAAGTTGGATCTTCCCATATACCCAGGTCCTTAAATGAACATACAGTTTAAATCATTGTGTGCTGTATTAAATAATCACCTTTTAATTTATGTGTCACAAATCCTATATGTTCAGTTTTTTTATATATTTATCAGCATATTATTCTCTTTTACCCAAATGATCAATTTAGCCAAGTTATTTTGCAGGCATGCCCTGCCTCTGACATGTGTAATTGGTTTATCCAGCTTCAAGTCATCTGCATACAGACTGTAGATCACCTCAGATGAAAAAGATAGATCTGAAAGATACAATCTAAACAACTATGGGCATAGGATAAAGCCCTGTAGAACAACCTGATTGTAACCTCAAATTTCACCTCTCCAATTGCTGTATGACGCTGGTCATGTCTTATTTGTAAGCCATGCAGCTATGCATCTTATTAAGAGTACATCAATACCCAGTTGTTCTAATTCATTGATCAGTGTTTTGTGTATGACCCTGTTAAATGCTGAAATTAGATACATATAAATTAAATCACAGCACAATTTTTCATTATATTATTGTTGAACATCATGTTACAGGTGCTAATCAATCTATTTTCAACATATACATGCCAATATACGGTTTCAAGTCCAAATCGTCCCAGTTCTGACACCAGCTTATCCAATATTACCTCTCCATTATTTTTCCCACAAAGAGAAAGTAAACCTAAGGGTGTGTATGAATCCTGGTTTGTCCTGTTCCCCTTTTTCTTAAATATAGGTTTAACAAGTGCACATCTGTAATCCGGAGGAATCTACCCATATTTATATGGCCTAGTAAATAATCAATATACTATCCCCCGGATTTTCAAAAGCTTGTTGCACGGCGTGCATGATTAGCGTAAGATGAAATTTTGCCAATATGGCAGCCAAGAGATCCACGTACGTGCATGTCTGACTTGCGCGAGCACTGTAGCACTAGTGCTGCATGCCCCCAGCCCCCCGTATGTAAATCACTCCATTTGCAGGTGAAAACCATGCAAATGAGGTAAATCTGCCATCCAGGAAGCAGGAAACAGGGTGTGCAGGACTAGCGTAATATGCAGAAATGTTCTCAGTTAGTAACGGAGTACAGTACTGCAAACTCCAAAACGGAGCTATGACAGCTCCAAATAAAGGCTGCATGTCATTGAGGAAGCATGCCAATGGCCAAGTAGAAGGCCATTGGTATTGCAAACAATGCCAAATGTACAAAACACAACTTTTATGATATGTCCGCCAATCACGGCAGTTGAAGCATAGGGCAGAGGCACACAAATGGAACCGGTGGGGAAATAAGAAAATAAACCTAAAAAAAACAGGCTAACTAAAAATCAGTATTCCACCATGCAAGTCAATGGCAGGCAAAAGACAACCTGGCCAGTGAGCAGTGGTTGCTAAGGGGGGAGCCACAGTGTGACACATGTAACTATGCATTAGCGGGCAATTCTATGCAAATGAGGGGAAGGATAGTGAATCCCGGTTTTCCCCAGCATGTGAGGCAGGTCCCAACACTGTATGAGTATGAATAGCTGAGTGCAAGACTAGGAGGTAGGTGGCATCATGTGTGGGAGTGTCAGGCATACTGTCAGTGGATTGGAGCCCTGTGGATTGGGGTTGCATTCAGCTTAGCACAGCAAAGCCAGGATGTGTGTCTAAACCTGCCCAGCACGTACGACAAAGTGTTATTGGGTGTGCGTGCCACGCAACGGGATTTACAGGAAGATAAAGGAAGTGAACTCAGGAAATAGCATCAGTCTGCACATTACAGTACACCGATTGTGTGGCGCACCCCCGGGATGAATCAGAAGGGCAATGGGAAGGGAAAACAGCAGTAGGAAGTAAATCAAGGGGTACTAGGTTCGCTGCCAGGTGAAACATATCGGAACCAGCCAGTTACACAGGCAGCAGACCAGACCAGCCCAGAATGCCACTATAAACTATGCAAACACCTACCCCTCCATTTTTTCCCACACCATACACCACTGGTGTAAAGAAGCGGGGAACATTTAACACTCAAAACAGCAAAATGTTAGGGGTTGCAATAGCTATCATGCAACTTGTGGAAGAGGCTGAGGGTGGTGAGGATGGGAATGCTGCCGACCAACACACAGTGAGGAGATGGAGAAGAGTGTACAGACCCAGGGTAACCTATCAAGGGCTACATGAGCTGGAGATAGTGGAGTGCTATAGGGTGAACAGGGACCTCTTACAGCAGATTGTTGAGCTGTGCCGGCCACACCTGACACACAGAACTAACAGAGGGGAACCCATCCCAGTGGAAATTAAGGTATTTGTAGGCCTAAGAATACTAGCTGCAGGTTCCTTCCAAAGGCCAACTGGGGATATGATGGGGATCTCACAGGCATCATCATCCAGGGTACTCCACCAGTTCGTGGATGCCATGGCAGGACATGTCGGTGAGCACGTATATTTCCCCCTCACCCATGAGGCGTTGGCCAGCAGTATGCATCTTTTCCACCAAATAGCAGAATACCCTGAGGTAGTGGGTGCAATAGACTGCATGCACATAAGCATCAAAGCACCACCCAGTGAGCAGGGTAGGGTCTACATCAACTGCAAGGGCTTCCCCTTCATCAACTACCAGGTTGTCTGCGATGACCAGGACATAATACTGAACATGTGTGCTGGCTGCCCTGGAAGTTGTCACGATTCCCACATCTGCAGCAGGAGAAGCAAGGGGCAGGGCCATATAGCCTCCCCCACCAATGCCAAAACCTGCACAGGCACAGAGTGACTAGGAGGAGGAGGAACAACGCACATACACTGACACGGGAGAGACCCAGGGAATAGCACCTCTCTTTGACTCTCACTTACAATAAAAGGGATGCCAAACAGTACACTACATGTGCCTAACCATGCGTAGGCAGTGTACTTTGTGCATCCGACATAGACAGCCTTGCAGCACCACCCGCAATACTGGGACACACACAAGATAAGGGACTCACACATGCCAGTCAGGAGGGGATCACATACCCAACAAGTCACTGCCAGCAGGACAGGTGTAGACAAACACAAACAAATGCCATACTATGGCCTTTGAATGAGGGGTATGGGTCACCCCCACCCAGGCCTACATGGACAGACTACAGCAGGCCAGGTAGTGGGATGTCAGTTGTGATGGCTAGGAAGTCAGAAACTAATGTGTATGCAATCAAAAGATAAGAATGGAAGTACACCGGTATGGTGTAGCCAGCACGATGGGTAAGCCTACTGACTGAAATGGACTACAGGACATACCAGTACAGTCCTAGCAAATGTGTACAACTGTCAGGTGTGCCCCCCCCACCCCACATAGAAATACAGTAACAGTCAGGTGTGCCCCCCAATCCTGTGTAGAAACATAGAGATAGTCATATATACCCCCCGTTATGCAGACATGTTGCAACAGTCAATGTCAAATGATCGGTGGATACCCTGCAGACACAGCATGCTACCTGTTGGTCTACAACACAAAGGTCAGCTGTGCAGTACAAACTACCAGACATGCTCCACACATGCATAACAGATGGCCTTAATAGGCATGCTCACACACTTAGAGAAATGAAGGCAATGTCAGTCATCCGCATACTGAAAGGTCATACTGGGCATGATCATGCACTTAAACACATGAAGGCCATGTATGCAAATACTAGTAGACCAGACATATCCAGCAGTTGCAATAGTTACTGCAGACACATGTCAGTATGCACCACTTCATACCTTGCAGACATAGTGTATAGGAATACAGACATATATGTAAGGACAACACACCGTAATACGCCAAAGGTAGCTAGATATAGATGTGTAGAAGAGGGTGACCGTGACAAGGAGCCATCCATGTCTGTCCCACCGAGCACACAGCCAAATGGCCCCAAACACATCAGTTGCAGATGTCACACACTGTAGTTACTAGTGACCAGTACCTGTCAGCAGCACCGACTATGTGGTCCATGTGCCAGCTGCGCAACATGGCTGTACAAGGACATAGTCAGCTAGTTGCCCTAGACACGCACCTGAGACATATGACCCCATGTGTGGCCACCTGTGCCATGTCACCCCCTACATGAATGGTGTATGGGCCATGCATACATTGGCCACCCCATAACAGTACCCTGACAAGCCTGCTGAGGTTATCTAAAGTGAAATACACCTTTGGGAGGGTTGTAGGCCAGTAATTTCTGTGGCACGTCCCATAACTGTGTACTGCGGTAGTGTGATAGACTAGTTAGGAAGGAGTTCTAACCCCAGACATGGCAACTGTGTGTGTCTGTCTCTCACTGACTGTGTAGAAAGCAATGTGTTTAGGGTACTCACATCCCTTACATTTCACATACCCAACTTTGGCAAGGCTGCTTATGTCACCCACCTTGAAATACTCGCCTGGGAAAGCTGTAGCCCAGTAATTTCCATAGCGCATGCTGCAACTGCGTACTGCTGTAGTGTGATGATGTAATTAGGAAGGAAGTCAAACCCCAGACATGGCAACTGTACGTGTGTGAGTCTGTGTGTGCATGTCTGTCTGTCACTGACTGTGTAGAGAACAATGCTTTTTAGGCTACTCACACCCCTTACAAGTCGAATACCCTCCTTTGGCAATGGTGCTGATGTTACACAATTTGAAATACATCTTTGGGACGATTGTAGCCCACTAATCTCTGTAGTATGTCCCATAACATTGTATGGCTATAGTGTGATTAAGGAGTTAGTTGGGAGTTCTATCTCCAGACCTGCCTACTGTGTGTGTATGCATGCATATCTGACTGTGTAGAGAGCAATGCTTTTAGGTTACTCACACCCCTTACATTTTACATACCCAAATTTGGCAAGGTTGCCGATGTCACCCACCTAGAAATACTCCCCTGGGAAAGCTGTAGCCCATTAATTTCCACAGTGCGTTGTATAACTGCATACTGCTGTAGTCTGATAATGTAGTTAGCTAGGAGGTCAAACCCCAGAAGTGACAACTGTGCGTGTGTGAGTCTGTGTATGTGTGAGTGTCTGTCTGTCACTGACTGTGTAGAGAGTAATGCTTTTTAGGCTACTCACACCCCTTACAAGTCAAATACCCTCCTTTGGCAAGGCTGCTGATGTCACACAACTTGAAATACACCTCTGGAATGATCAGTGCCCAATAATCTCCATAGCATATCCTGTAACATTGTATGGCCATAGTGTGATTAAGGAGTTAGTTGGGAGTTCTAGCCCCCACCCTGCCAAATGTGTGTGTATGGGTGCTTGTCTGACTGTGTAGAGAGCAATGCTTTTAGGTTACTCACACCCCTTACATTTCATATACCCAACTTTGGCAAGGCTGCCGATGTCACCCACCTTGAAATACTCTCCTGGGAAAGCTATAGCCTAGTAATCTCCGTAGCGCATGCTGTAACTGCATACTGCTATAGTGTGATAATGTAGTTAGGTAGGAGGTCAAACTTCAAATGTGGCAACTGTGTGTGCATGTCTGTCTGTCACTGACTGTGTAGAGAGCAATGCTTTTTAGGCTACTCATACCCATTACAAGTCTAATACTCTCCTTTGGCAAGGGTGCTGATGTCACGCAACTTGAAATACACCTCTGGGATGATCATAGCCCAGTAATCTCCATAGCATGTCCTGCAACATCATATGGCCATAGTGTGATTAAGGAGTTAGCTGGGAGTTCTAGCCTCCAACCTGACAACTTTGCGTGCATGTCTGACTGTGTCGAGAGCAATGCTTTTAGGTTACTCACACCCCTTACATTTCACATACCCAACTTTGGCAAGGCTGCTGATGTCACCCACCTTGAAATACTCCCCTGGGAAAGCTGTAACCCAGTAATCTCTGTAGTGCATGCTGTAACTGCATACTGCTGTAGTGTGATAATGTAGTTAGGTAAGAAGTCAAACTCCAGATGTGGAAACTGTGCATGTGTGAGTCCATATGTGTGCATGTCTATCTGTTACTGACTGTGTGGAAAGCAATGTGTTTTAGGCTGCTCACATCCCTTACAAGTAGAATACCCTCCTTTGGCAAGGCTGCTGATGTCACACAACTTGAAATACACCGATGGGAGAATAGTAGCCCGCTAAACTCTGTAGCACATCCTGTAACATTGTATGGCCATAGTGTGATTAAGGAGTTAGTTTGGAGTCCTAGCAATTAACATGCCAACTGTGTGTGCATGTGTGCACGTCTGACTGTGTAGAGAGCAATGCTTTTAGGTTACGCACACCCCGTACAGTTCACATACCCACCTTTAGCAAGGCTGCTGATGTCACGCACCTAATTATGCACCTCAGGGAAGGATGTAGACCAGTAATGACCATAGCACATCCTGTAACTGCATACTGCTGTATTGTGAATTAGACGCTTGTTTGGGTTCCTTCCCCACACATGGCAGTTCTGGATGTATTGTGTGTGTCACTGTCTGTGTAGGGAGTGATGCATTTTAAGCTAGTCTCTGATAGTCATTTCAAAGCCCCACATTGGCGATCCTGCTGATGTCAGTCAGAGTGAAATACACTTTTGGGCAAGGACTACTCTAGTAATATCCGTGGTGTGTACTATAACTGCATAGTGCTGTATTGTAATGTACTAGTTAGGTAGGGGTTCTACTCCCAAACATGACAGATGTGTGTGGGCGTGTGAGTGTGTGTTTGTAACCCGTATCCTGTGTAGAGGTGGTTGTGACTGTGTGGCCAATGTGGAGTGGGTTTTGCATATTTCTTATATGGTGGCCATACTATATATCACAATGTCCACTGTACAGGGATAACACATGTGATATGGCTGAGAAGCTGGGGTGCAGAGCCATACCCAGACATGTGACATCAAGGCCAGGCAATCACAGTTAGCAACCCCAGTATTACCCAGAGCACACTCTCACCCCATGTGTCATACACACACAGATGCCTAGGTAACAGCCAATATGTGAGTAGTACACTGCATATTGGCCACTGATAGTAACTATGGAATGACAGCGGTGGGCCACAGAGGGCATGACACCCAGTCCATCTGTTCAATATGCACCTACGTGCAGACAGTGCACCTCCCCCATGTTCTCCAATAGACAACTGCACCACCTGTGGTGCCATCACATGTGACCCACAATGGACATACCATGCCTGACAACATGCCCATATGGACAGATGCCACTGACACCAAGGAATGCTGATAGCATGCACACCATGTAGGTGCAGGGTAAAGCTTATGGCCATTACCAGTGCTAACCACAGGTTGGCAGGACTGGCACATCTGATAATAATCTGTTTTCACAACATGAGCCGGACAACCCAGGTACAGTTCCACATGTCAATGTACATGCATGTGGGAGGTGCGCACATCCCAGATGCCATTCATGTCATGGAAGAAGAAACACAGACATGGCAAGCGATGCACAGCATTGCCCACACACAGTAGTCACCCAGGTGACCGGATGGGGGATACAATACCCACCTGTGTGGGCAAATGCAGACACTACATCCCTGAGCCACAATACAGACCATCGTCATGTGGCCTAATGCCAAGGTACATCCATTGCCTAGCCATGGACAGCCAACTGATGCAGATGATCACCACACACCTTTGCAGACATCCACACATGCATGTCAGTAGTGGCACCCTGTGTGTTTGTGTGTGTGTTGCATGCTGGAGATGTTCACATCCACACTTCCTACAGCACCCATGGGCATACTGCTGCATGCTGTCTGATGAGAGACACCTTCCCATACCCTTCACCTGTACAGCCCCCATATGACCTGTGTGGTGCATGGGATACCTGCACAGTGATGTGATGTGGCAATCCCACAAGTGATGAGTTGTACATCTGGCCCTGCCATGTGTGTCAATGTGTGTGTGTCCTTGTGAGAGTGCGGCTGTGTTGACACTGGTACCTGTTCATGCTGACAGGCATATGTATGTCACATACCATGCAGCTACTGTATCCCTGTTGCAGATGACACTCACCATCACATATATGTTTGGAGTGCTCCATAACAGGTAACCCATGTGGTGCATCCAATAATTGTAGTGAACTATGCTAGCACTATATAGTTGTCAGGGGTTTGATACCCTGTGCTGCTAGGTGTCTGACACAACCATGCTTTAGTTTTACCATCCCACCCCTCCCTGACACATATTAGCCTCTGTCTGCATCCTCCACCCCCTCTCAGGGAGGCATAGAGACCTACACCTGCTTTGCTTAGGCAACAGCATGTCTAATGTAAGTAATGCTCATGATCAGCTGATGGCCTCTGCACAAATTGCAGCCCTCCCCTAGCTGATTGCATGTGAAACAGCTGTGGTAACATCCCCATCATCAATTGTATGGAAACACACTCCAATACTCAGGAACATCTTGGTGGTGTGTGCCATTTTCACCCACTGTGAGCAGGAACTATATCTGTTATGTGCCAAATAGCATCCCAGATGGATTGTGGTGTACCTCTAACAACATACACTGTGGAAACAGTGCAACAAATGGGAAGTGGATGTGTCTGACCTGACTACAGACTGTAAGTGCCGCTATACTGCATTTGGGTAATGTTGCTTTCACAGTGTTTGTGTAGATATGGCTGATGTACATGTCTCAATACCTGCCACGTCAGTTCCATGTCGATGGGGAATATCCATCTGCAGGGTCATCTGCAGCCTGGGCAGTGTTGTGTCCGTGGTTGCATGTATCACCCACGAAGCATCTATCTGTCGACTGCTGAAGGTAGTGTGAGGATTGCAGTCAGTAGATGGAGAAAGCTGTGCTAGTCACAGACATCATATCCCTCAAAGGACATATGTTGCAACAACCCTGTAACAACAGTAAATGTATGTGGTCATCGCAGCAAATTGTCAATATTAGCCATGTGCATGTGCTTCCAGCCACACCTCTGTCAACCTTTGTACATATGTCGTGCATGAAGTGGTGCATATGTGCTGTGCACCATACTTTGTGGCATCATATCTGAGAACAAGCCACTGATAAATCTGACTGCTACACGTTATGTACAGTAATGGTTACATTACATTACATTACCTGCACATTCTGAGGATGTTCGTACAGTACTGAGGTCTGTGTACCTATGGTGAATGTCGGCAGTATGTGTAGTGTTGATATGTAGCTTAGCCTGCGTACAAACTGTGGTAGATGACATTGTTCTAGTTCCCCTACTATCAGGTGTTACATGCTCCCCCACTGTATGGTACTGTAGTGGCGTACATGTTTGTAGAGCCATAAACACACATGTCCCATACCATAGACAGCCATCAGACCAAACTGTGTAGCAGGCCAGTATATATAGGGCAGTCTGTGAATGGCATATATGAGGATGGTGTCGAACACATAGTCCATATACTGTAATACCGTGCTAGCTAACCATATAGGGCTATGGCTGTGTTCACATTGGTTGCGGATATGTACTGTCACACAGGTGTATCCTACCCAGTGCTGTGACATGCCTGTGGAGCCTGCTTTATATGCAGGTACATGTGCATTCCCCCTTGGGAGGTGTAGGCCAGTGTTGAGCTAGTCTGCCTGCAGCCTGCACAGTGCATTGTGACATGCCTAGCAACTGAGTTTAGTTACCCAGTGGGATGTCATGTGCAGATACTAGCCAGATGTCCTGATGCCGGAACTCCCCTAACAGTCATGTATGTCAGACAGGGCAGTGGAATGCAGTGCAGATCTATGTCAATACCTATTGTGTAGTATGTGGCCATGGCACCCGTGTACCAATGTCATACCATTACAGGCCAGGCAGGGGTTTGTGAATGCATGACCTATGGTGGACATTATATACCAGTCGTTATGTGTTATACCCATCTACATGGCCATCCATATCCATACTGTTAGGTATGGTACACATGTGTAGCACTAAGGGCTTATGTGTATACCTCTGGACTGTACAGACTGTGTCAGACACCCACATATATTGGCCAATATCTCTGCTGCAGTCCACAGAGGCATTACATGCTAGCAGCAGTACTGTACATTGATGTCCTTTGGATGTCGTTCAGTAACCAATGGCACACATGTTATGAGCAGATGTAACCTGCCACACACACAATGTCTGTGAAGACAATCCCAATGACAGTAGCAATAGCCTACTAGTACACCTGCTAGAGATAACTGACATCCAAAGCAACTACGACATTGGGAACATATAGGCTTGGGTTGGCCTACACTTCATGTCCAGGAACTATGATGGGAATATATGTACATATGCATATCCAGATAGCCAGATATATGATTACACATGTGTACTACACCCATTTAACACTGTCATGGCAACCACCCACTATTGATCTCCACATCATGTGTGTGGGTCCCATTACATCTCCTGTGTGATGGGCATCCAACCTGTGTGTGGGCAGCAGTGCTACCGACAGCATGTAGCAATACCCCATACAGGTGAACTGGAACACTCAGGGTAGCCACATATTTGTAGGAGGATCAGGAAGTACAGACAGACTGCAAGTGGAGTTGTGTTATGCTTTGTACAGTACTGGTGTTACAGGGTGTGGGTGTACATACTAGTCTGCTATGGAATGCAGTCCATCTGCATAGCACACAACTGTGGGTCTACCCTCATGCCGGCCGGAGCTGTGCCTATCATGTCTTGTCAGGCCACCGCACAGGTCTTGTGTCAGATAATACATTGGCAGTGTGTGTGTTGTGCATTACCAGTACATGGCTACATCCACAGCCATCCATACCAGCAATTCCCTGACTAAGGGTATGTTACAGATTATCCTGTAACACCTGCATCTTGTGTAGTGTATGGCAATAGTTGTCTGCATATGTGCCTGTATTCCAGCCTCTGTCCATCACCTACATACCAAGCTGTGCACATATGTCATGTTGTCGGTGGTTGATCCATAGTGGGCTGGGAGTACAACACACTGCCATGTTTGTCATCAGTCCACTGCCGTTCATAGGTTCATAGGTTGGTACTAAGCTATTGGCCCTAGGGCCTATACAAGCCTAGCCATAACAATTCCCTGGCTATTTCTTCCCACACTATTTACTTCCCTGGACCCCTGTCTAGCAGGGTGACTGACATGATCCCAGGGGTGAATTTCCTTTCTCCCATCCAATCATCAAGGTTCTTTTTGAAGAGGGCCAAAGAGGTGCTCTGTTTGACATGTATGGGCAATCTATTCCAGAGTCTGGGGAGTCTCTGGGTCAGGAACCTATCCCTCCAGCATGTTTTGTTTATTGTGATGACAATGTTTAGATCCCTGGAGCATGTGGCTCTGAGGGATTGGGATTTCTTTAAGTGTAGCATGTCCAACAGCTCTGGGTTTGACATGGCCTTGTATGTTAAGCAGAGATTGCCTCAGAGTAGATGATATGCGACAGAGTATAGCTGGAGATTTTTTAAGGTGATCAGCATGGGGCATCTGCTTTAGGCCTGTGATTCTTTTACTGAGGTATTTCTGCGGCCTTTCCAGTTGTTCTAGATGTCTTGAGAGGTACATACCAAATGGGGCATTGTATTCTATAATGGGTCTAATGAGGGATGAGTACAGTAGGACAATGACCTCCTTTTTTCTGGATGAAAAGCCCTTAGTGATGAGGTGTGCCACATAGAAGGATTTCCTGACTGTTGTGGCAATGTGGTTATTCAAGGTGAGACCACTGTCCACCTGTGTCCCTAAGTCTCTTATCACACTTTTGGTGTTTAGTGTACTGCCAGCTATGTGGTAATTCATGGGTACATGTTTTTTTCCCAAAGGGGATAACTATACATTTCTTGGTATTGAGCTTGAGCCCATGGCTCTGGCACCAAGCATCTGTTTCTGTAAAGCCCTTTTGTAGAGTATTGACATAATTTGGGGATTTGATAATGGCTCCCAGTTTGCAGTCATCTGCAAACTTTGTTAGCCAGAGTCCCTTAGTGTTGGCCTGTACTGCAGAGAAGTAGATGCCAAACAAGAGAGGTCCCAGGACTGAAATTGATGTACTCCACTTGTCACTTGTCTGGAGTTGGATTTGGAGTCAGCTACTTTTACAGTGTGGGTTCCGTCAGTAAGCCAGTTGGCAACCCATTGAGTGATGTAGGGATCAATGCCCAGCTTAGTAAGTTTATCCATGATTCCAGAGTGGGGGATGGTGTCAAAGCCCTTGGCGAGGTCCAGATAGGCTGTGTGGACTGCCTTACCCTAGTCCATAGCTCTAGAGACTGAACTGAATAAGTCAATCGGGTTCAGGAGACAAGATCGGTCCTTCACGAACTCAAACTGGGTGGGATCCAGTGTTTTAAGGTTGCCAATGTCTTTCTTTATAAGTTCCATGATAATACATTCCATGGCCTTGCAGATCAGGCTCGCCAGACTGATGGGGCAGTAGTTCCCGGGATCCAAGTTGAATGCCCCCTTGTGGAGTGGGATAACTGTAGCTGTGCGCCACTCAGTGGGCACAAAGCCTGAGGTGAGGGTATAATTAAACATGACACTTAGGTGAGGTGCCAGTTCATTTTGTAGTTCATGTAGTACACAGCACAGTATGTCATCTGGTCCCATGGATGCTGAATTCTTAGCTTTGGAGAGTGCATAACCCTCACACATATGGTAGGGCTGGGGCCATATATGTGTGGGCGCCACCTACACAATACATGTGTGCCCTCATGCACTGCAGAGCCCAGTGTATGTAACAGTGGTTATGGCCCTGTATTATTGAGTCTCGGGGTGAGCACCAGAAAAGACCTAGGCTGCCACAAAATGTGGGGGTATCAGGGCTGAGCTGCCTTAATGTATCTGGATGTACAGTACCATATACTTTACCTATATACACATTACTGACATGGATCTTGGTACTGCAGGACTACTGCCACCTGCCATACAAACTGTTCTGTGTGTTGGTGTGCTCATGATGGTGTCAGTTATGCCATGTTATGTAGCAGTTACAACCCATGTGGTCAAACAACGTCTATACCACCAACTGTGTTTGTACAGTGTGTAGATAGAGGCTGCTGAACTACACACCTGGAGTACATACTGTCAATTGTTTAGGTATCCTGTGGCCCAGTGTGTCTTTCCTATTGTATAATGTAAATGGCTTGGCCTGGACAGCAACAGCTGTGAACCTTTCCAGCCTACTGTATAAGTGTAATTGGTCCACTGTAGCATCACTCCATTGATATAGTTGTCAGTGTCTGAACAGCTATATGGCATGGCATGTAGAACTGTAATAGTACACAATGACAGCTTACCATGTCTGCAAACCTGTGGGTGTTGTTTCACCTATGACCTCTCTGTGGGTGTATGTTACAGGCAACAATTGTTATTTGTATGGGTGGCACATCCAGTCATTCAGGGGTCAACTGTAGACATAGTGGCTGTTCCATATTGTGTGCACCTACCACTTATGTATTGTACTGTACATATAACTGAGTGTGTAAGTGTAGGCATATATATATATAAATATATATATATATATATATATATATATATATATATATATATATATATATATATATATATATATATATATATATATATATATATATATATATATATATATATATATATAATTATAAATATGTATACCTGTATCTGCATATCTGTGTCTATGTATCTGAAGCCTTGTAATGTTGATGGCTTCCACATAATACATTCCCCATGGGAGCCAGACTGTATTGCATGATATGTTACCAATAACAGCCTGACATCATACAGGTGGGATGTAGTACAGGTAACATTGTGTGCCTATGTTGCCACTGGCCCTGGTTATGGGATCTCCAACACTTGGTAGTGTATTGCAGGGTGGACATGTTTGGCTGGCCAGGGATGCCTATTTGTATGTCTTGTATAGTGTGTGGTGCCTCTCTACCCCATTAACGTAACATGTAGCCTGTTACACTCCACTCTCTAACAGCTACATGTGCCTTGTACCAGTACAACAGTGGTGCATCAATGGGTCAGTAGGCATGGGAATCCCATTGAGGTCTGCCACGTGTGTGCATATGTACATGTGTGTATATCTGTAGGGTACACCGGTCCAAGTCCACATACTCCTATTACAATACATATTGCCACACAGTAGTATGGGTATTGTTGTTGTCACCCATAGGTGTAGCAATGCAATGCAACACCCTACTATGCCTGTGGTGTGTGCATCACATGCATATCCCTGTGATACCACTGTTGTGATTTGCAATGGGTTGTTTTTGCATCATGGCCAATGTGTGATAGTGGGTATGTCAGAGTATCAAGATGGGTTCTAGTGTGTACAATATCCAGTGGGGGATGTGGGTGCTGTGTACACTGTCTTTACACCATGATACACCTGGTATATGGCCCACGTACCACTCTCAGATGGCCAATGTCACCATCACTCATACAGGTAACAGATAACAGGATACAGCCCAGTTACACATGTGCTGTGTGCAGCCTACCTGTACCACATTGGACACATGGACTAGTTAGTTAGCAACAATACAACCCGGTCTCTAAGATGTGTGTCTACCTGTTATGTGTCAGTAAATGTGTATACGATGGTATGCCACACTATGTGTTCACCATATACAAACATTACATCCCCCATTACCATATTGTACATGTCTGTGGATGGTCTGCATGTAGCATGTGACCTGGTACACACCTCATCCTACAGATGCATGCAATGACAGCCACACAGTTCAGTAGCACTACATACCCGGGTTGGGGTCTAGACACAGTGTCGTCAAGTCAGGATGAGTGTGTATGTGGATGGGTTGACAAAAGCGTGCAGATTATACTTGTCCTAGTAGGCCACCAGTCACGTTTGCATGGCCAATAACTGTTATACATACCTGTGACATGTGTGCAACTGTACCCCACATATGTCATGGCCATGGTGTCACCACAGTGACATACCGCTGTGGAATATGACTGCGGACCATCTCCTGCTGACACATGTATGTCTACAGCACAAATGGATGACAGTATGGGGATATCAATTGGTGTTACCAACAGCTGAGATGCATCATAGCTGCATGGCTGCACTACCTAACATGTATGCAGTACACATTACCCCTGACTACATTCTACACTGCAGTACATTCCAGCACTCTATCACAGACACAGTGTGCATCAGAGCCATGTTAGCTTGTCCCTGCATCGATGTTATGGATGGCAGGGATGTGGCACAAGTATCATCATATGCACAGGGTGTGTAAATGTCATCTTAGCTGCATGGCTACACTACCTGACATGTATGCAGTACACATTACCCCTGACTACATTCTACACTGCAGTACATTGCAGCAATCTATTACAGTCATGGTGTGCATCAGAACCATGTTAGCCTGTCCCTGCATCAATGTTATGGATGGCAGGGACGTGGCACAGGTATCTTTATATGTACAGGGTGTGTGAATGTCATCTTAGCTGCATGGCTACACTACCTGACATGTATGCAGTACAGATTACCTCTGACTACATTCTATACTGCAGTACATTGCAGCACCCCATTACAGTCACCATGTGTATCAGAGCTTTGTTAGCCTGTCTCTGCATCAATGTTATGGATGACAGGGATGTGGCACAGGTATCATCATATGCACAGGGTGTGTCACAGGTGTGCCAGAGGCCGAGGGTGGTCCAAACATGTGTCACCATGTGTGTGGATGAGGGGTTTGGTTCATTGATTGTGGCGTGGTGATGTGGTGTGTGTCAGTATGGGGTCACCCTAGGTGTGGTTGCATAGTATGTGGGTATGCATGCACACAGTTCCGCCATGTGGCTGCCCTATACGGGTAATGTTGGACATCTGCAGACCATACCTGTCAGGGTGTGCAGTTTAGTGCCTCCAGCCATGGACACACTGACTGTGCCAACCAGTGGTTCCATGGGCACGCGCAGGTACAGACCTTGAGGTGCTACAGTCCCTTGATGATGACATATGTCTGCTGGAACCATGTCCCACCTGGGCCTGGCCAGGGCCACGTGCACGTGGCCTGCTGTGATGTAGTGTTGACAGCAGCTCTTGTAGTGTGCTGGGGCTGGTACTGCCACTACGGGAGCAGCTGTGCATCCTGGCATGTCCACGTTGACCGCCAGCTGCTGGTGTCTTTGGCCTACATCCACATGGCTGTCGCGTCACTCCCACCACACATTCCAGCACAGACATACCACAGTCGAGGAGGCCAACCATCTCACCCCACCATCTATCCTTGACCTCGGTATATTCAAGGAAGGCAATAGCGCGTTCATGAAGGTTGCCACTTACAGCTGTGAAAGCAGACATCTGCAGCCTCAGGACCTGTCTGGAGTGCAATTCCATACATGCCTGTGCCTCCATTATAGTCTGAAACATGCTCCTGGTGGTACTGGTTTTGGTGCCTCTGCCAGAGGCAGGATTACCTGCAGTCCTACCACAAGCACCATGGTACATCTGCCGATGTTGTGGCCTTCCAGACATCTGGCTATGCCATCTGTGACCTGACGCAGTTGGCATGGACACCACACTTTCTTGGTCATTGCCACCAAGTGCCAACTGTCCCTCTTCTATGGCCACATGTGATGGGGTTTGTAGGGGCACTGTAACTGTGTGCAGGCTTGGGCTGGCTAGGAGGGTGATGGCACATGTTGGCACAGTGTTGGCCTCTGACAACCCCACCTGTGCCTCACCTGTACCTTCATCATCATCAGTGTCTGTAGGGACACCTACCTCAGTATGCATGTAGGAGGTCCCTGACCCACCTCGCCACCTGTGGGGGAAACAAATACACACATTAAGACCTGTGCAGCAGTGCATAACAGTACACACACTCACACAGTCACACTGACAGCCACCTTACTACCTCACCTTCCCTGAGTTTGCAGACAGTCTCACAGTCAGTTACATATGTTCCCCTTCCTGCATAGCACTTGCTAATATATATGCATCACTACAACCCATTAGCATATCATCCCTCTCCATGCCTACATGTGTGGTTACCACACCTGACCTGTTACTCCATAGCCTCCCTGACCTGGGTGGAGTAGGTTGCACATGGCCTCACTGCTGTCACCCTGTATTACCCTGTGTATGGGCAGTAATGGTGTACGAGGCCCCTATATGGTCAGGGCTGCTACATTCACTACATATGTTACACACCAGAGCCTCATACTACATTCTTGCTCAGTCCATGCCACATCTGCTGCACAAGCGACCCCTCATGTGGACAACAGTACTACCTGGATACACTCACTGATGTGCTGTAGTAATTCCCCATTGCATTTGTAGTGCTGCATATATGGGTAGCTGGTTACCTATCTGCTGCTTGGCAATATGATGTGTTTACCTGGTATTTACTGCACCTCCCAATGCATGCTCCATGCTACAGACCTTGTTATGCTATCAGCTGTCCTGTGTTCACATACCTGACAGGTTGTCTTGGTGTCCCATGTCTCACTCCATGTACAGCACAATCCCAAGAGGAAGTACCGCCATCCCACTATCGCCTGTGCATACATGGACACACACACACACACACACACACACACACACACACACACACACACACACACACACACACACACACACACACACACACACACACACACACACACACACACATCTGACATGCATCATCCACACTCCACTAGATTGCATGTACGAACACAACCGAGTCACACACATATACACCACACTCCTACATGTGGAGTTGCACAACATTTGTACACACAGTCCTCCCATTAGCCTTCTGTCAACATGCATTACATATGGAGCTCAACAGCATGCAGTGCAACTATAATGACATCATGCTAGTGGCAGTGTACATGTGTGTGAGGCATGGACTTTGTTGGTAGGTGATGGCCCCTCCCCATGTTAACACTGTATGCATGTACAAAGTGTTACTGTGGACCTGTTCTGCACCCTGCCTTATCCTGTGCACCATACCTTGCAGGTGTAGAAACCACTGATGCATCTGTAGTACTGTGTTGGTTATGTCAGCTCCAATGCTCACAGCCCCTGTGTTGTAGGAACACATACCTGGGATGATATGCGAAGAGCTATCAGTTGTGGATGCCTGATGTCTGTGTTACAAATCATAACATCAGTAGTGCATGTATGACCAGTACATGACTATTACACTGACAACCAGCAGACCTTATCATGGTTGCAAGGTCTACTCATGTGCATATCCCTTGGAGTGCACACACTGCTGTCACGAGTGTTATGGGGTCAGGGTTACATCTGCAATGTTTACTTAACCTGATTGTGTGCAGCTGCAGTCATGGTGGTGTTGAGTCACACATGTCCCTACTATAGGCTGTGTGTCATGCCACATGTCACATCCCTGTGGACACATTGCATATTGACAGGATGTTAGTTATCTCGGATGTGTCTGTTGTACCCTTTCGATACCCCAGCATGGTCTCTACTGTGAGGCAGTGCATTTCTCAGCAACAAAACGTGAACGTGTACAGCATGCAGTATGGGTAGGTGTGTTAGATGTGTGCATGGGGGCTACCCCATAGCTATTACATGCACAGTTTATCATCATGCATGAACATGAACCATACTCACTGGCTACGGGCTACTGCCATTGTGGTATCCTGCAGGGACCTACATAGGAGTGCGAGAAAACTGATGTCACATTCATAACAGGTGAGTGCAGCATTGCGTTAAATCAACAGTAGAATTACACAATATTACAGCTTATACACAATAGTTTATTACTACTACACAGCAGCAGACTATGTATATGGCATCTCAGTTTTGTATGATGTATCTGTACAGATACAGATGCATACACGAGTGGTGTACTGATGTGCCCTGGGGCCTTACCTGCATGCTCCTCAGCTGGTGTGTCATTGGCACCCACCTTCAAGATGTGCCCTGCCAGGTGTTGATGTTGCAGGCAGACAGGTGCCACTAAGCTACTGAGAAGCTCCTCCACACGGGTGAGGGGGGATGGTTGGGTTGTCCCCCCCGTTGCAAGGTGGTCCTCCCTTACAGTAGCTGCACGCCAACGTACATGGTGAAGCAGGTCAGTGCAATGATGCTGGACCTGCTCATAGCTGTGGTTATGCAGTCTGACATGACTGACTCTGTGGACTAGCTTGTTCCACAGGGCAGTCCTCTCCTGCTGGTCATGGGCTGTCCGGTCAAAAAGAAGTACATAGTGCTGTACCAGGTGGTCGATGATGATAGCCATTTCAGTGGCGCTGTACATGGGAAGGCGACTATGCAACATGATTCCTGGAAGACATAAGGATGGAAACAGGTCTGAGCCACCCATACAGCAGGGTTACCATAGTTCTTAATACACATATACGACTTCCCCCACCATATCAGCTACAACAACACTTTCACAGACTGCAATTGTTATGTCAGCTGCTTACCTACCATTGGGACATATGTTGTATTGTACCAAGCTTTCTGCTATGTGTATGTGCCACACTTTGTGCTATGTGTTTGTAGCCATGCTCCCTGTGGGGACACTTATGTTTGCTGGCCTGTTACAGACTATTTCACCTGCATGCCATTGTCAGTGCCACTATATGTATGTGTATAAATAAACATCTATGTACACATATGTGCAGATATATGTTGTACGTTGTGGATATACCTATATCTATATGAGTGTCTGTATCTGTATCATACACGTCACATTCCATATCGCACAGATATGTGGAGTGCATACAGACATCCGGTCCGCATTCTGTAACAGTCTTTCATTCACATCTGCACTGTTCTGCCTTGCTGTAACACAGACATGTGCCACATGTGAACACAGCCTAACATTAGGATGGTAACTATGGTGTGAGAATGCTGGTATGCCTATTACACACCTATGGCATTTTTGCATGCTACATTATACGTTCACATGACTGTCCTGCAAGTGGTGTGCTCTGACACCCATATGTCTATCATGGCAGCAGCACATTACCAACAGCTATTGCCCACACTAACATAACATACACAGATATTATGGCTGACATCTTTGTCATTCATTGCTGATCTGCACAGTTGCCGGGTATGTCCCACTGCTTACAGGGACAGACAGTATTGTCCAGAGCAGTTGCTCAGTGGGACATCATTACAGGGACAACTACAGATGGCACATATCAAACATTCTACATCATAAATCCTAATAATCTATACCACATACTACATTAAATTACATACAGTTATGTTTTACATACCTTTTAGTGTTTGCACGTGATTGAGGCCTTCCCAGTTGTGGCCTGTAGTTATTTGTTCCCGCTGTGTGAGTTTCATTTTATATGTTTGTTTTTGATTTCCTTTTCGTCTCTCTCTCTCTCTCTCTCTCTCTCTCTCTCTCTCTCTCTCTCTCCCTCTCCAGTAGAGCAAATGAGTTGGTTTGAATGGATTTCAGCTTGCTTTTGTAGGTGATGCACATGATCAGGTTATGGGCTCTGCACCAATCAGTGTGCAACAGTTGCTGACTGCATGCAGCCTGCTGTGTAGTGATTCTGTTAACCATCATCATGGCAACACAGTGCTATAAATTTTTTACTCATGTGGGCATTGTCCCTTCACCTGTCTGGTATGGAGGACATCCTTCCTGTATGTGGGCAGCAGTGTTACAGATGGCAGGTTGCAGTACCTATTATAGTGGGGCTTGTAGACACAGGACAACTACACAATCTTAAGAAGTTCCAAACCTACAGACAGAGTGAGTAGTGATGTTATGTGCTTTGTATATTGCTGGTCGTGCAGTGTTTGCGTGCACATAGTAGTTTAGGATGGAATGCAGTCTGTCTGCATAGCTCTCAACAGTGGGCCTATTCACATGATGGCCAGTGGATTGTCTGTTTGCTTTTGTCTGTGCACCACACAGGGCTTGTCCTAGATATATCCCTGGCAATCTGTCTGTTGCATGCTATCAGTACATGGCTACTTCTAGTTGTGTTCCTAATGTGTTATTCCTGCATAAGGGTATGTTGCAATGAATCCTGTAACACCAGCAATGTGCAGGGTGTGTAACAGTAATATTATGAGTATGGCCCTGTGTTCCTGCCTCTGTCCTCCACATATATGGCTGGCTTTGTCCTGCTGTGATACGGATAGGATTGTTTGGTATTGGCCTATCATAATATACTGCTAGCATTCCTGCTATCATCCCAGTCATATCGTGGACTCCCACGACATTTGTTGGTCAGGGTCCATACATGTGACAGATACATAGACATTATCACAGGCAATAAATGTCCCCCTAGGCCTTGACTAAGGGGTGTGACTGGCGGCCGCTGAACTACATCTGTTATTGTTTATTGTTACCTATCTTGATGGCAAATCCTTTTTCCACAGTTGTACGAATTGACAGCATTGTATGTTATATATCCACACTGTTGTCATCTACTTTTCTGTGTGGGCCTTGCATTCCTCACTGATTAAATAAGCGCTGATCTGTGTGCTGTTGGTAATGGCATACATTACTGTAAAATACACCATTAAAGGTTGTCTGTGTATACATATCTGTGTGTCGTCTCATGTCTTTGAATAGTGAGGTGGCTATGTGTAATTCAGTACTCCTGTGCAAGTGTAAATGTCATTTAGTAGGTTATACAGCAAAACGATGTTGTTATACTGATTTCACATTGAAAATAGAATGTGCTGCAGTGGGACTTGAACCGAGAATGCATGTGTGGTAGGCAGATGCTCTGGCCACTACACTATTGCAGTTCTACGTAATTTGCATATTTTTACCTTAATGTCATACCCGTGCTCCCTTTCCCCGGCCCCCAAGCTCCACGTACACAGCATCCATCCATTCTGCACTTGCTAGCCCTGCCATACCACACCTCCACACATTTCCTTCTCTGCACGCCTCAGTACTCCTCCATATTACTGCCTTGATGCAACCTTCTGCAGGCTCTTCATCTGTTTAGTCCACGTACATTCAAGTCTTCCCTTCATCCACCTCCGATATTGGTGGAAATATCA
Source organism: Protopterus annectens (assembly GCF_019279795.1). Taxonomy (NCBI): domain Eukaryota; kingdom Metazoa; phylum Chordata; order Ceratodontiformes; family Protopteridae; genus Protopterus; species Protopterus annectens. Next base: position 1,659,247,572 of record NC_056739.1, read on the forward strand.
TTGTGACCCATAAAGTCTGTTGCATCCCGGCAGGGATGGACATGTTGTTGTGTCATGAGTACACATTGCTGGTCTACACTGTTTCTCCCACTGGTAGCATCCTGCCAGGGTATTGAGAAGCATCGGTTTGCACGCACACCAGACCCACCTCATCTCCCGCTTCTGCGGATGAAACACACTCCCACGCTGGGCCCCATTTTCCATTCCTCTCTTCAGTATTATACAAGACTACTGTTCTCATGGTATGTGTGGACAAGCACTGTTTATTGGTACTCATAGACTGCTCGGAATATTGTGACTGAGCACTGTGCACATGTTTGCTGGTATTAATGTACCTACTTACATACATTTCCTATACTGTTGACTGACTGTGCCAGATAATATGTTGTTACTCGCCATGACGAGGGCTGTGGGCTATGACATGCCTAAGGTACTGCGGAGGAAGTGTAGGTGGGTATGCGCTGGTGTGCGCTTGGCTCAGACTTGCTGACCTCCGGTTACAGTGTCTTACAATGGGTTGGCCTCCACATTGCTTGACCAGCATGGCCATTGCTTACCGCCACCCAAACAGGCATACTCCTGCTTGCTGCCGCATACCTCCCATGCTACTTCATGTACATGTTGGTATTATACATGCTTAAGTCAGGTGTACATGTCAGGTATGACTGTTCATGAAGGTCAGTGTAAGGTTAAGTGGAATTCCAGTTTAGCATTTCTGGATAGGTTACACTCAGGTATTCGGGTTAAGTTTAGTTATGCCATACCTGTTTTGTAGAGTAGATGTGAACAGTGGAGGTGGAGGTGGATAGGTGGATGGGGGGCATTTTAACTGTATAGTAGGCCATTCGACTGATTGGTGGGGGAGCGGTAGTGCAGGTTTGCAGGGTGTCGGGATATGTATGCAAGGCATAATAGGAGGTGTCAGTGTCAGTAGTTGGTGTAGGGGTATGGAGTGTTGGGGGGTAGTGGACTTTGCCAGATTGTGAGCAGGTGGTGATCCAAGTGTGCTTGGGTTTTCCCTTCATGTGTTATTTACATGTGTAGTCTGGGACAGCTGCAGTAATACACCTGGGTTGGGGGTTCCAGATTCTACCAATATAGTTGCGTGGAGAGTGTCACCTACTTGTGACTGTGAACATTACTATGAATGCAACAGGGGTCGATAGGTAAGTGGTGTTATTGGACCACACAGAGGGGCTGATAATAGGGGACATGTCCAGGGATGTTCAGGATGGCTGACAGGAAGGTCCACAGCTGGTCATTTCTTCTACAGAGACAGCTGTGTATATACCCTGCATTTGGGGGTAGGTCTGGACACTCACACCCATTTGTGGGGGTGGGGACAGCAATAATACCTTGTGATGCTAATTAGTGTGGCTTACATGACTACAGTAGGGTGTTGCAACCATGTGTTCTTTGATGTCATTTAGTGGGTTTACAATGACACAGCTAGTTATTCCGCCCATTGCCCTGTAAACTAGACATTGCTGCTGTGGGACTCATACTGGGCATGGCTGCTCGTTAGGTGTCAGCTCTGTCCAATGAACACTACTGCTTACATCCCTGGGATAGTCCGAATAGACCCACTCCAGCAAACACCTGCATGCTTAGACCCATAATTACACCCCCACCCGCACCTCCTCTACAGCACTCATCCTTACTCTGGGTGCAGGTTGGGTCTAAATACACCACTACACACTGCCCACTCTCCACTTCACGGGACCCATCTCGTACATTGTCTCAGTCCATGGGTCATCAGTCTTTCCCACCCTTGTATTCCAGGTATGTACATGCCCCACCTTGATAGGTCATTACATGGGCTTCCTTCTATAAAAAGACAATTTTTGGGGTGTCCCACAAGGGATGCTCCTGTCTCTGTTCCAAGATTAGAATTCTCTGGTCCACTGTGCCCCCCCTCTCGGTTGTATCCTGCCTGTGGTCTGGGGAGCAGTGGATTGTTTACATTGTTTGTGGGTTTGTTTGTATGTTTCCCCTGTCTGGCGGGGGGGGTTCATGCCACGTGTTACACGTGTGTTGCTTGGGCCCCTCACCTCCATTGGCATGGCCTGTGAACAAATGTCATTCTTAAGTGCTGTATCTTATCATAGCTATATATCTGTGTATATCTACACACACACACACACACACACACACATATATATATATATATATATATATATATATATATATATATATATATATATATATATATATATATAAAACGACATGTGGATGTATGGATGTCTGCATATGTATATGTGGGTATTTATTTATATGTCTATCTATGTATGTATGCATTTGTAGTACAGAGAGGGGGAGGTATATATCTATATAGCTATGGGCATTTATACAAACACATATACCTCTAAATATTTAGCTACATATCCTGTAATGTTGACTGGTATTGCTGGATGCTGTGTTTTGTGTGCATACCGGCCAAACTTGTGTGCCATGTATGCTTTGCGATACCTACAACTAAATCAGCTAGTGTACACACAGTCACATGACATCTATTGTTAGCACCAGGAATACTTTTGTTCCATGTGGGACAACCCACACATTGGGTATTCAACCTTCATCTACACCCAGGATTACATAGGTACCCCTGGCTATGTGCATGGTCTAAAGCGTGTGCCACACCTAGGATACCTAGGTCGGAACATCATACGGTATGGGTCCTGAGGGGGGTTATGTGTGGTGGTGTGGTAGCTACGGGCCGGTAACCTGGGTAGGGATGGCGGCTGCATGTGTGCTGCACGTGGGGGAAGCAGAACTGTGGGTTATGCATGAATGGGTTGGGGATGGCCTGGGGGTTGGATGGGCCTGTACTGCTCGGCCCGCCTAGTGAGTGGGAGAGAGGGGTATGTGATGTCAACATGTGACAAATAACAGAGGGCTAATTTAATTTCCTAGTTCAATGACAGACGTACAATACTATGAGCTTGGTAGTGTATTACAGGGCTGACATGTTTGGCTAGGCGTGGGGGTATGCAAATTGGTATGTGACATATATTGCTTGGGGCCTCTCAGGTCCATTGATGGTGTATGTGGACACATATGTTTCTGTTCATCTACCATTGGTATCTACAGATGTCTGGCCATATATACCTCTGTGGGTATATATATTTGCTTACATATGTCGAACTATGTTGGAATATACCTATGGAGACATATATCTGCGTACATATGTCACTTGATGTGTATATGTGGATATATAGATGTTGACATATATATATATATATATATATGTGTAGTTGTTAGCATTTGCATGTATATCTGTTCATATTTGTGTGTGTGTGTGTGTATCTATATATATATATATATATATATATATATATATATATATATATATATATGTGTATATATATATATATATATATATATATATATATATATATATATATATATATATGTATATATATATATATATATATATATATATATATATATATATATATATATATATATATCTATATATATGTGACTACATCTATAGATATGTTGTATCCGTTTAGATAGTGATATATTTGCACACACACCCCATCTAGCTGTAGGTATACATTCTCTGTACTGTTGCATGATTGGGCTGGGGTTATGTTTCTGACAACATACAATTTCTCCATATCTGGCATGGCTTAATGGTAAATCATTCTGTGTATGGTGTGCATGGTCCTGGGTTCCGGCCTTGCAGAAGCTGTTTATTTTGTTGCTGGGCAGAACACCGGCCATTGGATATGGTGTGCTTTAGGCACTTTCAAGCGGTTGTAAGTGGTTTTGCACAGAGGTAAGCACAGCTGGCTTCCAGTCACAGTGTCTTATACCCAGTTAGCTTCTCCTTTGCTTAATTTGTGTGGGCGGTGCTTCACCCTGCAAACGCACTTGCAGACGCTTACTGGTGCTTACATATGCTTACTACTGCTTATCTGTGCTTACGCCTGCTTACTGCTGACTTGTTCATTATGGTACTGACTCTTCACATGTGCATTTAATGCAGTACTCCACTTCAGATTTAAATGTTATTTAGTAGGTTGTACAGCAATAAAATGTTAATAAATGTTCGTATACAAATTTCACATGGAAAATGGTAGGTGCTGCAGTGGGACTCAAACCGGGAGTGCCTACTTGTTAGACAGATGCTCTGACCACTACACTACTGCTGTGCTGCTTCATTTGCATATATTTTCCTTGTTATCCTCTTCAGCCTTTTAAGCTGCTTTAACCTTAGCTAAGGGATGGGCACACCTGTGCACCTACGGTTAGCTGTACTCAGAATTTTAAAAATAAATAAAGGGGTTGCTGTTGTACACATGGGGGACTGTTGGTGGGTATATGCGGACACATATGAGCAGTATCGCTCATTTGTTTACACTTTCTGCTGTTTTACTTTGCAGGGGTGTGTTTATTCTGAAAGCTCTGCTTTCAAACATGCCCCCTGCACTTGTCCACGCTCTGTGTAGGATTAGGAGTTCAGACAGCGCACCTTCATGAATATGCATGGCACATTGCCATCCACCTCCTAAACTGCATCTCCCATGCAGAACTAGACTAGTCCTGCACGGAAGATTAGTAAATCTGGGGGATTATGTCTCCATGTATAATTAACTAACTCTACCAAATGTTCTGTATATTTCTGTGTACATTTAAGACTTAATTGCCTCCTTTACCCTTCCCTTTATTTGACACTGTCTTGTATCATAAACTTCTTGTAGTAACTGATGTGACTGTTTTTGTTTAATGTCACTGTTTGGAGCTTTTTTCCCAGGGCCTCCACTGAAAATGGGCTCTAGCTCAGTCAGACTAACCCGGTTAACAAATGTCAAAATAAAAATAAATAAGTTATGGCATACTAATTTAAGGAATTCATTTTCAGCTGCAAATGAATAAAGAGGTCTAAAAGAAAAGGATAATCAAAATCAGTTACCATAGAATCCAAAGAGAATTAAAATCAACTTCGATGAGAAAAATCACATAAACAATATACAAATAAATATTAAATTAACTAGAGTAACATTGTTGCTGTTACCTAACAAGTTGTGAAAGTCACACAAAACCTGGAATTCCTTTACATAATGAGTGAATGCTGCATGCAGTAGCTTCTGCTCACTACCGCTGGCAGTCACATCACATTTAACAGTAAATATCAATAAATCACAAACTCAGACAGGATTGTTTAGATGGCCTCTGTTTTTCTCATGATATTGTTTATATACTATTCATTTTTCTTCACTCTCACAGAAGTGTGTTATTATTATAATTATTGTTGTAACTACTCTGGCTGAGACATGGGTCACATTTTCAGTGTTAACAGCCACTGTCCATAAATATGTTGCAACATGACCATTAAAAAATGCATATGTGTAAAGGAGGTGTAAGATATATTACATTTAAAAAATAAATGATCACGTATCATGCAACATTAAAGTATGCTATCATTTATGTCGATCCAACCCTGCACCTATTTCATTGTTATTTAGGACATAAATTGGAGCCACTGAGGCACTTATGTAAAAAGTAATTTTCTGCATTCAATAATGTCTATATTGCTTAGCAAGATACATTGCTGCCAGTCTCATTTGCATGACTGATGGATAAGTCTTTGCACATGCAAAATAAATTTTAGAGTTTTTGCCAGAAGATAGAAGTTTTCAGTGTTCATCATATTCATCACTGCTGTAGTAGCCTTAGCTATATGGGTTATATCCTTCTGTGGTATAACAGCCGGTCAGCTTCCAAAGCATAAAGGCACCTATCACATGCCCAAACCATGATTCAGCTGGAAATGTGCTGAATTAAAAGACAGGTTTTGGGTGACAAGCCCTTCAGAGTTTGCTTGTCGTGGAAGACTGCACTCCTTTGAGGATTTTAGGATTGACAGTTGGCTTGGGTTGTTATATTGCTGGGCAAATAAGTTCCCTTGGGGAAAACTTTACATTAAAAAATGTCTTTATTAATATGTTCCTATTCAGGAAAGTTATTTTAAGGCTAGGAGTTTGTGCTTTAGAACTGTCATGAGACTGTGCTGTACTTTTAAGTGAGAGAGAGCTCTTTTTTTCCTGTCAGTTTAAAAGTTGTTGAAAGTATTTGAAAAACTTTTTTTTGTGGAAAAATTGTGTTTATTTCATTTATTTTATTTTATTTTATTTTATTTTGAGGAAAGTGTTTAAAAGTGCATTCTGTTGTGTTTTTATGTGAAAAAAGTGATGCATAAAGACTTTTAAGTTTTACTGGCTTGTTTTTCCTAGGACAGAGGCACAATTTTCTGCTACAAAATGAAAAAGCTAAGCAAATAGCCTCTGCCACCACATCAGGCTAGCAATTTCACCCAGCTATTGGTTGAGGACTCTGTTGTAGTTATTAGTTGTACCTCAGACCACTCGACTTTTGCTCTGGATCTCTCTTCTGCAGCACCTACAACCACTATGGACAGGGGGTTAGCCACATCCTCTGTGGCTGTTGGGGTCCCCTCAGTGGGCAAGGGGGAAACAACTCAAGCTGGTCCTAGAAGGCTACTCACTTTTGTCAGAATGTTGTACCTATCCCAGCGGAAGCTGCAGCTGACATTCCTAACACTGTTAGCTCCATTTTTTTCTTTTAAAGAGAAACAGAAAACTAAGCATGCATTAAAACCTCTTTGAATTTAAATAGATGTGAATAGTTTACTAGTTCCTGTTCAGGGTTTAATTCTGGCTATTGTTTCTTCTTATAAAGAAATTTCTGGTAAAAGAAAGAGGTACACCTCTATTCTTGAAGAGATTTAAGACCCTGAATCTGTACAGGAAGATGAAGGGACAAATACATTTTTTTGCTCAGATTTCTGAATCAGACTCAAAGGAGAGTTCAGCTTCTGTTTCTCCCTTTTGTGTTTTCTCTATCTCTGGGACCATTTCCAGAATATCCGAGTGTTTTTAATGGTAGAACACTAAAGTTTATCAGTCCCTCAAAAATACTATGAGCTGTTACAGAAGGAATTTCCAGAGCCTTACCCATTCCTCCAATTTTGCCAACTTTGGAGGATGTGTGTGTGTTAGTGCCTTCAGTCTTCCTGATAGTCTTTTCAGCTGCCCATAAAAAGCCATATAGGATACATAAAGTTCCTCAGTCTTTTAAATGTTTCTACACTCTTCCCAAACCTTATCCTGTAGTTATAGTTTTAATTAATGACACTGCTGCTAAGCAGTTAGTTAATTACAATCCTACTCTTGCTGATAAATATGGGAAAACTGTTGATAAGTATGACAAGAAAGTGTATACTTCTGTGACTTTCATTTTCTGAATTTTGAATTGACAGGCTCATAACTTAAAGTTTGTTCTGACTAATTCTGAAAGTATCAGGAATATTTTGTCAGCAGTTTCTTTTTGAAAGGAAAAATCTCCCTTATATAACTTCATTTCTTCAATGCTATAAGTCACTACTCATTGTTTGCAATATGTTTATGACTCAGTTGATACTTCTTCCAGGGCTATGGCCACTGGTACTGTTTGGAGAAGGTTCGCCTGGTTACATTCTCAGAATCTCCCAGATAATGCTAAAAATGGTTATTTTAAATTCTGCTTTGGATAGAGATTTCTTTTTGCCCCCACCCCCCGTGGCAGAAGTGATCAAAGAGTTTGATGAAAGGGGAAAATTAATTCACTGAATCTTTAAGATTTTTCAGCCCTCCTTTTCCAAATGTTCAATGGGATTCTTTAACACCTCATCCAATTATGGCAAAAAAATAAAATAAAATAAATAAAAATACAAAATAATATAAATAAATAAATAAATAAATAAATAAATAGTCTCAACAAAATGCAGGCAAACAGATGTTTAAGAAGAAGTGGCAAGTGGTCTCCAAGTAGAATACTGAAACCTCAGCAAAGCCAAGGACAGTCCAAATCAGAATGACTATTTAAGGCACTTTAACCCACCCCCTCCCCAGCAGCCCATTTTCCCTTCCAGAAAGTCTGAACCTTAACTTTTTCTCTTTGGCAATAGATAATTTCAGACAAATGGGTTCTGAAGAACATTCATCATGGTTACAGATGGCAGTAGGAGAACATTCCTCCTTTCTTTGAAGAATTCCTCATTCATTAGATCAGATTCTTTCATTTCCACCTATCCTTCATTACATGCTGTACCAAAGAGTGATAGAACCAGTTCCTCCTTCCCAGACAAGGAAAGGTTTTTATTCAATGATGTATTTAGAGTCAAAGAAAGAAAATGCTTGGTGACCAGATCTGGATCTTTATTTTCTAAACCTGTTTGTGATAATGCTCACATTTAAAATTCTGTCACTTCACAACATATTACCCTTTCTTCCTCATTCAATGTTGCTGGTAGCTCTAGATTTAAAAGATGCTTATCATCACACCTAAACTCATCCAAACTTCAGGTGTTTTTTTTGTGTCTGGATCATGTTATCAGTTTGCTGCTTTACCCTTTGGACTATTCACTGTACCAAGCGTGTTCACAAAGTGTCAAACTCCAGTTATATAACTCATTGCAGGCTACAGGGTAGCCACATTTTTCCATATTTAGATGATGTGCTTATCTTTTCAGTCTTTTTTCAAAGTGTCAGAAATCTCTTTAAAAGCAACAATCATACGATTATGCATTCAATCAGACAATCCACCTGGGTTAAATTCCATTGTTAGTATAAAACCTTTACTCAAATTTAAACAAAGTAAGTTATGAAAAATACATTGTGTATATTATTTACACTGCATTTTAGGTAGGTTTTTAATGTAATTGTATAATTGTTGCTTTTTAAAGAGTTGTGATTGTTTAATTGATTAATTGTCATTGAATCATGACTGTTTCTCTATACATGCAATTTGTCTTTTAAAATAGAACTGCTACTTTTAGAAAACTATGTGCATTGACAAAGGGTGAATAATCAAAAAGCTCTGCTGGATTTGACTAAATTAAATTTTCTACTGGCGTTTAGCTCAGACATGTATTTTGGACTTTCTGTAGAAAGGAAATGGAGAATAAATAAAAGAAAATATCTAAGAGAAGAGTTGCTTGATTTACCAGAGTGGGATAGACATATTATGATACATGAAAAAAAAATTACAGAAAGTCAATTAGACCCAAAATGTTGGAAGTCTGATAAAATAAATGTACAAAGTAATCAAGACTTTTAACAGAATTGACTGGCCTCAAAGAGTAGTGGATCAGTTGGACAGGAGAACAAGAAAAATGCTTCATACTTATCAAATGATATGTAAAAATTAGTCTATACCAAGATTACATATTCCCTGTTCTGAAGGGGTCTATATTATAAAATCAAATTTTACAAAGATCGAATGTTATACTATTGAACCCATAATGTCGAATGCTGAAAACAGCGAAGGTGCAGGACACCAAATTCTTTCCCAGGGAAAGAATTCATTGGGCCGTTGCTGTGGCTTCGCTGTTTTCAGTATTCGATATATTGGAACATTACAGGTCAGGTGCAGGTAACCCAGCCACTGGGGATGCACAAGCCAGTGCATTTCTTTGTGCCGGTCCCAAGCCCGGATAAATGGGGAGGGTTGCGTCAGGAAGGGCATCCGGCGTAAAACTTCTGCCAAAAATTACTGATGCAGAGAACTTTTCATAATTGCATACCGGATCGGTCGAGGCCCGGGTTAACAACGACCGCCACCAGTACTGTTAGCCAACAGGGTGCTGGCGGAAATTGGGCTGCTGTTGGCCGAAGGAGAAGAGGAGGGCAAAGGCATGCCCGAAGGCAGGAAGATAGGAGGAAGGTTAGGAGTGTAGCAGCGAGGGTAGGAACTTTGAATGTTGGCAGTATGACTGGTATAGGAAGAGAGCTAGCTGATATGATGGAGAGAAGGAAGGTTGATGTATTGTGTGCAAGAGACCAGATGGAAGGGAAGTAAGGCCAGGTGTTTAGGAAATGGATTCAAATTGTTTTATCATGGTGTGGATGGCAGGAGAAATGGGGTAGGGGTTATACTAAAGGAACAATATGCCAAGAGTGTTTTAGATGTGAAGAGAGTGTCTGACAGAGTGATGTTTATGAAGCTCGAAATTGATGGTGTAATGATGAATGTTGTTAGTGCATATGCTCCACAAGTTGGGTGTGGATGGATGAGAAAGAGAAATTTTGGAGTGAGTTGGATGAAGTTGTGGTGAGTGTACCCAAGGGTGAGAGACTAGTGATTGGAGCGGACTTTAATGGACATGTTGGTGAAGTGAACAGAGGGGATGAGGAAGTGATGGGTAGGTATGGTGTTAAGGAGAGGAATGCAGAAGGTCAGATGATTGTGGATTTTGCGAAAAGGATGGACATGGCTGTGGTGAATACGTATTTTAAGAAGAGGGAGGAGCATAGGGTGACGTACAAGAGTGGAGGAAGATGCTCACAGGTAGATTATATCCTATGTAGGAGGGCCAGTCTGAAGGAGATTGGAGACTGTAAAGTGGTGGCAGGGGAAAGTGTAGTTAAGCAGCATAGAATGGTGGTATGTACAATGGTGTTGGTGATCAAGAAGAGGAGGAGGAGTGCGAAAGCTGTGCCAAGGATTAAATGGTGGAAGTTAAAAAAGGGTGATTGTGAAGTGGAGTTTAGGGAAGAGTTAAGACAGGCACTGGGAGGCAGTGGAGAGTTACCGAATAGCTGGGTTAGCAGAACTAGTAAGGATGACTGCTAGAAAGGTGCTTGGTGTGACATCTGGACAGAGGAAGGAGGACAAGGAGACCTGGTAGTGGAATGAGGAAGTACAGGAGAGTATACAGAGGAAGAGGCTGGCGAAGAAGAAGTGGGATAGTCAAAGAGATGAAGAAAGTAGACATGAGTATAAGGAGATGAGGCGCATGGCAAAGAGAGAGGTGGCGAAAGCTAAGGATAAGGCATATGGAGAGTTGTACGAGAGATTGGGCACTAAAGAGGGAGAAAAGGAACTGTACCGATTAGCTAGACAGAGGGACAGAGCTGGGAAAGATGTGCAGCAAGTAAGGGTGATAAAGGATAGTGAGGGAAAGGTACTCACAAGAGAGGAGAGTGTGTTGAGTAGATGGGAAGAGTATTTTGAGAGGCTGATGAATGAAGAGAATGAGAGAGAGAGAAGGTTGGATGATGTGGGGATAGTGAATCAGAAAGTGAAACAGATTAGCAAGGAGGAAGTAAGGGCAGCTATGAAGAGGATGAAGAATGGAAAGGCTGTTGGCCCAGATGATATAACAATGGAAGCATGGAGGTGCTTAGGAGAAATGGCATTGGAATTTCTAACTAGATTGTTTAATGAAATTTTGGAAAGTCAGAGGATGCCTGAGGAGTGGAGAAAAAGTGTTTTGGTACCTATCTTTAAGAATAAGGGTGATGTGCAGAGCTGCACTAACTACAGAGGGATAAAACTGATTAGTCACAGCTTGAAGTTATGGGAAAGAGTAGTGGAAGCAAGGTTAAGAAGGGAGGTGGCGACAGATTATGGTTCTGTAATTTTACCCCAAATACACAATAGAGGAAGACTCATCATCTTCTTTTGGCTGTTCCCATTAGGGGTCGCCACAGCAGATCACCTGTTTCCATTTCTTCCTGTCCTCTGCATCTTGCTCTGTCACACCAACCACCTGCATGTCCTCTCTCACCACATCCATAAACCTTATCTTAGGCCTTCCTCTTTTCCTGTTACCTGGTAGCTTCATCCTTAGTATCTTATAGGGGAAGACTGTGACATGAAATGTTCTTCACCTTGGGAAACATACTTCTACATCAGGCCCTAGTTACGCACTAGGACCTTTACCCCATTCTGCAACTCCTATAACATGCCATCATAGGTTCATAGGCAAGTACTAATCCAGCTGCACTTGTGGGAAATTTTAAGCCTAGACAATTTTCCTCAGAGGTCAGAATCAAATCCTGTATATTTTGTTTGTGAGGGAAACACCTTACCCATTATGCCAACCCCTCCCAAGGTGGGTAAACAGATATGTGTCATTGTGTCCCTAGTAACCTGTGCACATGATGACAGCTCTGACTAACTCCATTCTCCCTACTGTGTGGTAAATATAGGAATATCTGATGCACATGCATTGACAATCATAGCATGATATTTACACTGTATCAATTATGTTTCAGCTGTGTGATACTATATTTTGCACTCTATACTTGACATGGCATATATATGTGAGCTAGAAATTGCAGTTTTACCTACATTACTGTGTAAGGTACCCACCTCTGTGTAAAAGTACATTAGCGTATGCCATCTGCTGATGTTCCATTTTATTCTCATCAGAGAATGGTGTTGGTGTCCTTTCCCTGCTGGCCTGCACTTACAAATTAGATGACCAGTAGAATTTCAGTATGCATAAGAGGCAATATAGATGAGATATGTGCTAGATATAGACAGCATGTGAACTACCTGGGTGTTATGCAGACACATTGGTTATGATCCCACATGCATTATACTACCTAGCAAATCCTGTAATGGCAACCCTTCCTGTTCATACATCTTTGTGATTGTAGATTAGGTGAGAACTTTATTACTACATGTATAAAACAAAGTATAAAACAGTCACACAAGCAAACCATTCCGTAAAACTTGCAAGAAAACCTCAGCCAAGCTAGTTTTCACCGTGTCATATCTTAAACTTCTTGTACTGGAATTCCATGGGATATATGTAAATGACCCCTTAAGGACACAGAGTGTATCAGCTACATGGCTTCTGAATAGCAATGACTTTTTACATTTTAAAGTCTTTATTGGTAGCTTTAAGTCAATAAAGCCAAACCCTCACTAGCTGTGGATATGTATATGTTTTCACCTTTTTAGTGACCTCATCATCACAGCATAAGTGGATTTTTCCTATAACTTAGAGAAACTAAGCTTAAGATCAAGCCTGATGTCCATAAACGTTACGGTGCCTGTATAATATCTGAACTAACATTCAAACCAAAAGCTAAAAAGGTCACACAGACAAAACATTCTATAAAAACTACACAAAAAACCTAGCCAAGCTAAAGTTTTCACTGTGTAATACACTAAACCTTCTGTAATGCAAGTACCATGGGATATATGCAAATGACCCTTTAACACTAAGTTGTCTGGGTTTTTGTTGCAGTTTTTATTAATACACTTGTGCATTCTATGGTACTCAGTCCCTTAGGGAGGAATGCAACATCCAATAAAGGCTTATTAGTTTTCTTCTGTGGTATTCTATGAAATAATGTATGATGTTCAAAAGATAGATCTATTGTATCAAGGAACATTTTGTGTATTTTAAAGGAAGAGTCATGTGAAATGCCCATTGTGTTCCCAGTTAGTCTCTAAAATGTCCCTGTAGCTAATATGGAAAGAAACTATGCATACCTTGATCTTCACACATAGAAGACCACATATTCTCTTTGATTCCATGTGGCAGTAGCACACATCAACCAGTGCCTAAACAGTTTGTAAACTCATCAATAATCTCTTGATCATAGAAACTTTAGTAAGTTAGTTGCTAGTGGTACAATGGTAGTACTTACTTTGGCACCAGATAGCTCAGCTCGTATACTTGCAGAATTAAGCAGCTCTAAGGACTATAGTATGTTGCTTGATGGAAGCAGAAACTTATAACATGTTTGTTATATATAATAATGAACATTTTAGTGTGTTTTTCCACTTTATTGTCATCCAGCTGCAGCTCTACAATTTTTTCTGTAGACATCTCTGAATCATATGTGTGGTAACATTGCATATATTTTAATATCACTATGGCTTTGTTTAATTACATCATTTAATTTTCATACCATTATTTTCTCATTCCTATACCTCTTCCGTAGTATATTTGGACTCATTGCACTACAGTACAACATAGGTTTATCTGTCTGTACTGGCATGTGCTTATCTCCACATTATCAATTATCTGACAAGTGCATGATGCATGCTACACAAAGTGTTCATGAATCACTGTCAAAGTTTTGCAACTTTCATGTATCTGCCCTCTAAGGCAACAACAATTGCTTCTAACATTCAGGCATCTGAAGTCTCTACTGTTGTTGGACAAATGTCAAATTAATTAATAGATAAAATTAATTAATAAATTCAATTGGATCCACCAAGGCAGATGCCACATATTTCAATGGGTGCATCAAATTTTGATTCCATAATATGGAATTTGATTTATCATAATATTCCTGCAGATGCCACATATTGGACCCAAGAAATTGTAATCACTGTTTATATCAAATATAGAAACACTTGAGCATACAATGACCTTACGGATTTTAAATATGCTTAATTTGTTATTATTTAGATAATTTTCACTATTTTATATTTTAAGTCTTTTAAACTGAAATTACACAAGTGTCCCTCACTGATTTCTTCAGAAGCAGTGAACATCAACCATATTTCTCTCATGTCATGTTTCCTCAGTTGTACTTATTATTGTAATAATGAAACAGTGAGACTGAAATGCTTTTCAGCAAGTATGCTTGCCCCTCTAGTGCAGTCCTTCTTTCATCATGGTTGTGTGACCAAGCAGTCATTGTAATAAATAAAAACGGTATCAGGTAATATTCCCTGAAGTCCTCTCCCTTGTAAAAACATTGTATTACTGTTGTATATTTCAGGTTCTTGTGTTCGATGTCATGTGTGTTTGATTACTTACTCATTGAGACATTTGGTCTGCATTGCTATAAAGGGGAATTATTCTCAATGACCATACAAGCTTTAAAATATTGCATCTCTTTGATGCAATGAGCACATTTTGGTAAAACTCCTTTTCCAATAAAACTCATTGCAACAGTATGTAGTTGTACTACAGTAGCAGGAAATCTGTACACAAAAACCTGAATAAAAATAAAATAGTTCTTTGAAAATAAATAGACAACTCAAGAAACACTTCTCTGAGGAGCCTCTTTCTTGCAAAGGACTTGAGCATCTGTTAACTTTCAAGCTAGAAGTAATGCAAATGCTCTATAAGCTGTACACTTCACTGGTTGTAGAAAACTTCAAATTATGCTGATTTTCCTTCTTGGAGACCCTGCCCTCCATTACAGAACTCTTTTACCATCTGAAATATAATTAATACCACCAAAAAAACATTTATTCCATTCCCTAGCATTATCAGTTCTTTTCAAAATGCGCTGATAGGTGACATAAAGAGGTACTTCCCTGAAGAAAAATTGGATGTTATATAGTCTCTTGCAAATTAATCTATATGGAGTTTCTGTTTAACAGACAAGAGTTGTCACAAATTATATAAAAAAATGATGTTGCATAGACCATTATTTATTTGCAGCTGAATTTTTAAAACTCAAAACTAAACAGTCCTTTCAGAATACTCATTTGATGCCTTTGCAAACAAAATGTATATGATCACTATTCACATCTTTATGGCACTAAACTTAATAAGAAGTTTAGAGTACATGGCTGAATGATCAGTACTGAGGCTTCTCTATTCATTACACATGCTGCATTGAGGGTAGCATTTGTAGGCTCTTGTTTATTACACTTCTAACCACTCTTCAGTCTTATTTCCCAAAAGTCAATCTTCCTCTTCTTCTTCTTCACTGAATTGTATGTATACCTTGGGTATCAGGTCCCAGGAAGCTGATCATCACAGAACTAGCCGATTGGAGGTTTGAACATAAGGGACAGTAAGATTTATTGTTCAGATTTCTACCAGTCACAATCAATACAGTCATAAAGTTACTGAAAAAGTGACATCTCTAAAAGCATCGAAGGCAAAGTTATTCTACTTTTTCAACAAAATGATGTTAACCATAATAGAATGGGGAGCAAGGCAGGGACTATTGTACAGAAATAAAATAGGTGGAAATTCCTAGAAGAAAGAATGAATGAAATGTAAATTACAACACTACTTTTTACAAGGAACTAATTTGAGCAGCAAAGACAAAGCCACACACACACACGCACGCACACACACACACACACACACACACACACACACACACACACACACACACACACACACACACACACACACACACACACACACACACACACACACACACACACACACACACACACACACACACACACACACACACACACACACACACACACACACACACACACACACACACACATACACACACACACACACACACACACACACACACACACACACACACACACACACACACACACAGCTTAGAACTTACAAAAAAAAGTACTTGCGTATTATTGCAACCAGGAGCAAAGTGTTTCATAATTCACTAAATAACGTAAATGTACTAAAAACATGTTAAACTGAGTCCCATTTTTCAGTAGTATGCAACTTAACTCGCTGAAATACAGAAAATAATATCCATTTAATTTATGTTCTGCGTCAATGTCGTTCTAGAAGTATCACTTAACAGGAAAAATGGTTAGAAATGTGTCTATTTCGAGGGTGTGTTAATATCGTTAATACCAGAAGAGTGATTGTTTCCCTTTTCACGCACACACCTGTCCATTATTTTTTTAAGATTGCCGGCCAAATCTGTACTGGAGGGGGAGGGGTCATACTTATTTTGACAGTGTGTGCAAATTTCTATGTGTGTGGCATGCATATGCAAATGTGGAACACCTGTAGTAAGGATATTACATATCAGGAATATGTTACTCACCGAACGGTTGTGCTGAGGCCTTTTTTTTCCCCTTGAACAGCTTTAAGGAAAAAGTAGGCTTATTGGCATGAAAAATAAATGTCTGCAACAATTTAAAACTGATGCTTACAATAAGCCTATTAAAACAACCTATTTTAATTGCTGTATGGGGCAAAACTTGTACAGGATCCATAATTCCTTTAATGTGTAAAGGGTAACATTTACAGAGGTCAGCGTGTTTTGAACCTATGGTGGAGGCAGTGTGTGTGACTGATAACCACTGACATATATTATGTGTGTATGCATTTATCTATATAAATATGTATAATGTGAGGTTGTGTGTGTATATATACATATATATATATATATATATATATACACACACACACACACACACACACACACACACACACACACACACACACACACACACACACACAAATACATCTGCATCTGTCTGCCATGATGGTTACTGTAGTTCCCCAAATTATGACAGTTTTGCCTCCTGGTTACGATGATACATAAGGACCAAAAAGAAGATCACAGACAGGCAGTTGATATATCTAGAGTATTACATAGACATGAAAAAATGTAAAAATGGATTATAATGCTTGTCAAGCACATGAAATGAACAGCTGCAAAAACGATTTTATGAAGTTCTTTTAAAATAAGTTATCAGTCTAGTACAACACTTTCAATTATCCCCCCACTAATGCAGGTCCTCCATCATACTAAAACACACACACACACACACACACACACACACACACACACACACACACACACACACACACACACACACACACACACACACACACACACACACACACACACATACACATTCACACGCACACACACACACGCACACACATGCACACACATACACATTCACACACACACACACACACACACACACACACACACACACGCACACGCACACACACATGCACATGCAATAATTTTCTCTGTTAAATTACTTTGGTTCTTCAAAATATTTTTCCTATTACCCCCTGCATATCATGAGCAACTCTTATTTTTGCATGGTTTTTGGATAGGGGTAAGATTTCTTGAAATTCTATAGTAACACTGTCACAGAAACACACACACACACTCACACACACACACACACACACACACACACACACACACACACACACACACACCTTACTGTCTACATGTTTTAATATGCTTAAAGCAGTTATTAGTCTTAAACAGTAGCAGGAAAAGCACTCAGGCTAGATCTGGAACCCTAAATGTTTGCTTTTTAATAAAATGCTACTGAATTGTACTGATAATTTAATAAGGTTAGAAATGCAATGTGCAAACACATATTTTGTAATTGATTAAGTACTATTTTGAATGTGATTCAGTGGTAACTACTGTATAGTCTAGATTAGAGGTACACAAAAACTATATCCTGCAACTATATTACCTACCATAAATAGCTGTAATTTGTGGAAAATGCATTGCTAGTGTAAAGTAGGTGAAAGTTGTATGGCAGAATAGAATAGTGCGGATGGTATAGGAGTGCATTAAATTATCAAAAGCATAAAGGAAACTGAAATGCAGTTCATGTATACGGCCGCAGTTATGTGTGTATTTTGTGTGTGTGTGTGTGCGTGTGTGTGTGTGTGTGTGTGTGTGTGTGTGTGTGTGTGTGTGTGTGTGTGTGTGTGTGTGTGTGTGTGTGTGTAGAGAGAGAGAGAGAGAGAGAGAGAGAGAGAGACGGGTGTAGGGAGTGACAGTATTTCCTGAGTCTTGCTTAATGTCTGTTCTTAAATATCAGAAATAGCGGCAGTAAGTTAAATTTTTAATTGCTGACTAGGTGCAGAGTGACAGTTTTTTCCAACATAGTTTATTATACATAAAGAAAATATAGGAGTAGAAAAGGCCCAGTGTATTTAACTGTTTCATTCAGGAAGAACTGAGTGAGTGCTTGGCATCAATCCTTGTACAGATATTTTAAGGTCAGGCCATGCTGTGGAATCCAGCTATGCTACACTCCAGGTCAGAACATGAACTTGTGCTATAATTAGAGTTTTGTACAGCAAAGCTCTTTATTACCCTCCCCCAAAAGATTAAACCACTGCTTATGCTTCAGGACAAGATCACTATCTATAGCCTAGCACAGTTTGTATTATCAGTGAAAAGTATATATTGAAAAGGAGGGATTAGAGATTGATGTACGCAATTTATTTCCACTTATTCTCTTTTCTCAGTACTATAACTGCATTTCTTATTTTTAGTAGCAATTAATGTGTATGTTATATGAAACTGGAAAAACTGAGCTTTCCCTATAATATTAAATACTTTTCTTGGGATAAGTTGTTAGTAATTTATTGACTTATGAAACTTAACTAAATCCATTTCAAAGTAAATTCTGACAGTTATGTAAACAGCCTTACTGCTATGTAAATCCACATGTTCTACAATTTTCTTATCTTATGTACTATAGTAAACCTATATTTTGGAAAGAGTTAAAGTAACCAGTAGGCAACACTGTAGTGCACTGAGTACATTCTTCAGATTAGTTTTTGGCTTGGGTGCATTTTGTGATGGTCTACCTGTCCTGCCTGTGTTTGGGTTTTCTCCAGGAACCCCAGCTTCTCTCACATCCCAGAGACATGCATCTAGTTGATTGGTGATTCTAAACGGTCCGTAGTTGTGCATGGGATCAGGAAGAAAACCCAGGAAATCTACTTCTGTTGCACACTTGCTCAGTAAACTCTAGATGGAGGTCAATGCTCATGGGGATGTTATAGGAGTGAAATAAGTCCCAACAGCACTGAATGAATGTATCCAGTGATGAGATGGGTAACAGAAGACCAATCAGCTGCCAACAAAGCTTTCACTTTAATGGTACTATACTACAGATGTATGATGTTCTAACTCTTCAGCCGGCACTTACTACTATTTATTTTCCTCCGACATCTTCCATAACATTCTCAACTTTCTAATAATAATCAGCTCTCCCTCTCCATGTCCTTAATTTTCCTTCCTACTTATTACTTGTTCTCATCTCATACTATTACTCTGCCTGTTTGACAGTACTATACTCTATTTTTTCCTCACCTCTATGTGTTATTGGAAATATTGTCAGCATTTTGAATAAGTATCAGTTTACTTCATAGGTTCATAGATTAGTACTAGACTAACTGCCCTTGCGAACCATTTTAAGCTTAACCAATTATTCCCTTTGAGACTCAAACCCTGTACCTTGTGTTTGTAAGGCAAACACCGTAACCATTAGGCCACCCTCCCAATTGACATAGGCTATCCATTTCTGAAAGTGTCTTGCTACTTGCAGTACATATTGTATTCTTTATTACAATTTACCCAAGTAATATTCTGTAAATTTATTTCAATTTGTTTGTGTTTTACCTGTTGTGGGGAAGTTTCTCCTCTTGTATATAATTACATATTGGCTACTGTAAAATGTTTTTATGTGTGTTTTCATGGTGCCTTTCTCCCCAACTTACTGTAAAATATTTAATTTGCTGTGCAGCTGTTTACTCATTGTATATAGTTATTCATCAACTATTGTTTAAATGTTTTTTAGAGAATGGGTGATCCATAGATTGCATCCTGATTGGAGAATGGGTATTCTCCAGCAGGGTATTAATATAAAAGTAATGCCCATTGAAAAACAAGTCCACCACTTCATGGCAGCATATCAAGCTGCCATGGACTTTGGACTCAAAAAGCTAACAGCCTCCATTATTTTATACCACTAAGCAGAGCTTTTGCTGTTTATCGAGTGTAAAAAAAAAAAAAATTAAATTAAAAAAAAAATGTGTATATGTGTTTATGTCTTTGTGTGAGCGTGCATGCATGTATGAGAGTGACAGATCGATTGAGCTGTTATCTTACATTGACTAAGTAATGCTTTTGCTGTTTAGCGATAGTGTAAAATAAATGAAACCTAAAAAAGTAAGTGTGTGTGTGTGTGTGTGTGTGTGTGTGTGTGTGTGTGTGTGTGTGTGTGTGTGTGTGTGTGTGTGTGACAGTGAAGAGTGAGAGTGATTCCTGGCAGCAACAGCATCAGTTAAGAGGTCTGCATAACTCTTGATCATACCTCTCAACCTCTCAGCACAAGAAATCTGTACAGAGCCACAAATAATGAGGGGCAAATGACCAAAAATAAGGACAAATGTTAAATATTGCTGTTATAAACTTAGAAAGTTGCTAGAACAACAGGTTTTCCATTAGCATGCATTATCTGAAGGATATGAATCTGAAATTCAAATGTCTGTCGTTATTCAGTGACTTTAATCCCCAGTGATTTGCCAGAAAACTACACATTTTATGAGAATGTGACCAAATATACAAGCCAAAAATCTGGACAGTTTGCAAAAATCTGGACAGTTGAAAGGTATGATTTGACTCTTAGCTCAAAATATCTGGATAAACCTAAAGTAAACAGGGGACAAAGCCTCAACATAAGAACATATTTTACTTTATTAGGATTTCTGTTAGCATACATTTTCTGAAACAGAGGTGTGCGTGAAAGACTGAGTGAGAATGAGAGTAAAGAGGTTTGCATACCTCTGGACCTTTCCGCTGAAGAAATCTAGATAAAGCCTAAAGTAAAGAGGGAGCAAAAGCTCAAAAATAGCAACAGATTTTAATTACTATTTTTATAAAATTACAAACCTATAAAAAACACCAAAAAACAGCATATTCCCAACTTAGAACAGTCCAAATAATCCAATAATACGCTAAGTATCATGGCTCACAAGAAACACGTTTGAATATTTCTAATAGTTTATTATAAAAACATAAAAAGTCAAACCACAAAGGTTAAGTGTTTTCATCTACTTGTGGTTTGATTTTTTATGTTTCTCAAACGTGTTTCTTGTGAGCCGTGATACTTGGCAGCGCATTATTGGATTATTTGGACTGTTCAAAATTACAAACTTGCTTAATTAAAAGGATTTGTTCTAGTATGAATTTTCTGAAGAAAATAATAGTCTGGAACTCAAATGTATGCCATTATTTATAACGTCAATCTCCAATGACTGGCAGCAAACCAAATGTTTCAGGAGTAAGGGACCAAAACATAAAGTAAATGCCTGGATATTTTTAAGTGTTATATTTTGAATGGAAAATGCTTCCTCCAACACCATTAACATATACTACATCAAGTTTGAAACATTAGGTGGAGGAACTCTTTTACATCAAAAATATATAAAAACAAATATAATACTTAAAAAAATAAATAAGTAAAACACAACAATTTTCACAGCTAGCTCATTCTCTAAGTGCAATAATGCCCTCCAGTGTGTGTGTTAATGTGTAATTAATGCCCTTCCAGGGGTGTAGAGGCCCGACACCGCCCCTGGGTGGGTGGTAATTACACATTAACACACACCCTTTCAGGCATGGGCAGAGGGCCTCTACAATCCTGGAAGGGCATTAATTAGACATTAACACGCACTCTGGAGGGCATTATTGCTTGCTGAATCTATTGTGGAGCTTTTTTTCCTAGCACCTCCATTGAAAATGGGCCATTGGGTCAGTCCACCTTTCATAGTTATCAAAGGACAAACAAATAAATACATAAACAATCCACACTTCAAGAATATACTGCTAAATTTATATCACTTCTTACCTGCCCACTTGCAGAAATGTACCAGTCTTATTGATTGCCAGTACACAAATGTAGGTCAGAGGAAGCTACATGCTGTAGCTGACCTTTTGAATCTAAAAGTGCTTTCTTTGCAGAAGTCTCCTTTTCTAACATGATTGCACCGCTAAGCTTTTAAAAGGAACACCTTGTGAAAAATAATGCTTTATTGCTCATTCCCTTAACGGCCAATATTATTGTTGATGATCAAGCTGGCAAAATGCTGGATACATTTGGTGCATAGGAAGGCAGACAGTGTCTTATATTAATGTACTACAATATGGGTAGGTATAATAGCGAAACTGTTGTCTGAAGTGACAAGTTAAACAGCACAGATGCAACTATATATCTTTTCTAACATCGTTCCAGCCAATTATAGGTGGCAACACATCCTTTTGACTATTTCAATTTCAGACTATGAGTGCATCAGGCATATAGGGGCTGGATGCTTTAACTTGTTTACTGCATTCTGTCTACTTTATTTTAGAAATGTGGAATAATAACAAGCCAAGTATTTGCATATAAATAAGAGCAATAGTAATCTCCATTACATTTAAAATATTATCTTCTTTTGCTGTTATATTTTTATTATCTTCATCTCTATTTAATGTGGCCATTATATTCTAAATTCAAATATTATCCAATGAGTTTTCATTTCATTGCTCAGAAGAAAGCCAGAACCATAGCTAAAAGGGCCTTTGTGGCCAGTTCCCCTACCCAGTTAACAAATGTTATAAAAAACACTAACACACTAACATGTCGCAATGCATTCTGCAAATACTACTTGTTGATATGCACACACCATTCATATGCCTGAAATGTAATGAATATATACATGATACAAACGTACTGGAATGTGAGCTATCCCCAACATCTGAAAAGGCTGTGAGGTAATGTATGCTATTCACCCCTCAGCTATCTCTCTGAAAGACTTGTCTTTTAGTGCTGAACGTGCATGTATGAAAACCCTGACCAGTTCGTGAATGACAATTAGCTGTATAAGGAATTGGGTTTAAGAACTGTTTCATTAAGCTTTACATGAGGTACCGGTTAACAGTTCATAGGTTTATAGGTTCATAGTTGTATACTAGTCTAATGACCACTGAGGCCTTTACAGGCCTAGCTATTCATATCAAATGTATACCAACAATTTTGTGAGCCTTAGAGGTTATTTTAAGGGCTATGTGTAAGCTAGGCTATGATTTAAAGATTGCTCCTGCTGATTAGAAACATGCGTGCTAGACCTGGAGTGAATTTCTGATTTCCCATCCAATAACTGCTTCACAAGGATGGATAACTTGTTCCAGAAGAGAGTAATTCTCTGATACACATACCTGTCCCTGCAACATGTCCTATTTATGTCTCATGCAAGGTTCATATCCCTAGATCAAGTAGTTCTGACTCATGCTATTGATTTTGCAGATGTGCAAAAGGTCCTCCAGAGTGAGATTCAAGGATGCCTTATATGCAAAGCAAAAATCACCTCTCAGAACTTTATAGGAAACCGAATACAGAGATAGGGCTTTGAGCAGTGTGCATAAAACATGTTTATTATACTCTGTATTCTGACAAACCTTTGTGGACATTCTAGTTGCATCATGTGCCTGGTTAGATATATACCAAAGTGGGGCATTGTACTTAATGATGGGAGCTGATGAGGGTCGAATACATATGAATAAAGACCTACTTGGACCGAGATAACATGCCTTTGCTTATAAGTTGAGCGAAATAGAATGATTTATTTACTACCTTAGTCACATGTTTCTTGAAAGCCAGGTTATTATCTACATATGTTCCCAAATCCCTGACTACACTTTTAAGGGTGTGTTATCAATGAGGTAGTTTTCTATGGCTGTTGAATGAAAAAGGTAGTAATATGCATTTCCAAAGGGTAATATTATGCTACTCACGGGCTCACTTCGTGCCCCACCCTCCCCCCTAATCCCACTCACGCCCACTACATCTAGATTTATTCTAGGCACTAACCCTCCCAATAACCAGCAGCCAATCAGAACAATACTAGGAACTTATCTCCTCTATTGCCCACAGTACCCCACCCCACCCACTTCCAGTTTAACTCATCACTTGACACAGTCATGCTACAATCTAATGTGCTTACACTCCTTACCTGCACTCTTCTTGCACACCTTACATCCTACCAGGACTCCATAATAGGCACACCCAGGCACTATCACTGCACCCTTACTCTCACTTCTATCCATCACCCACATACTAATTACACTTGTCATACCATCACAGTCTCCATCCCAGTACAACCACTGTACTATCAGTCAGCTGTTACATTCAAGCAAAAATCTCTCTAAAATATGACAGGTTAATTACCAGATTTATAAAACTTATGTTTACTGCCCTATCTAAATTAGCCCTCAGTAGTGATATCCACCCCAACCCTGATCCTACCATTACCAACTCCTCACCTAAAAATCTGCTTAATAGCTGCTCCTACTCACAACTAACATCCAACAGAAAGTTATCTGACCTCCTCTTCATGTGTATAAATATCAGAAGTATAACCAATAAATCCCATGACCTATATGCTAACATAGCTTAATACTCTGCTGATATTGTCATCCTAACTGAAAATTGGCTCAAACCTCAAATCAAAAGGAGGAAATGCTCCCAACAGATTATAACATTCTTTGAGTAGATAGACTATCTAAGAAAGGGTGTAGTGTGGCTCTAAAGTTTAAGCACCACCTCAACATTCAGTTCCTTAACACATCTGCCCCCCACATTGGAAATGAAGAAATCCTATATGCCAGCCTCAAACTAAACAAAACAATCAACATCATAGGATGCTACTTCCCACCTGGCCAAAACATCCCACCCCGGAAAACCTCCTGAACTAGTGTAACCATTCCATTCCCCAGGAAACCATAATCCTAGGTGATTTTTTATCAACTGGATATCTTGTAGTAACAATCATTCAGCCCACCACCTAAACCTTCATGGCTTCTCCCAGCTAATGCAGTCACCTACCCGGATAAATAAAAACTCCAACAAACATGCTACTCTTGACTGGATATTAGTCAGTAAAGACCCTCACTCATACTTAGCTGGCTCTCTACCAAACAGTCCCAGTGACCACAATCCAACATTCCTTCTGAGACACCACTTAAATTATGCTAAACCCATCATTTATAGGCAAATCCAAAATATGGTAACCTTTAACCCTCTCTCCTTTATCTCACCCCTTCAAAAATGTGATTGGACACCACTAAAGTACCTCAATCTGGATGAAGCCATCCATGTCTTCAATAGTACCTTCCTAAATATCCTAAACATACATACTCCCATAAGAAATGCCAGAGTCAAAATACATTACTCCCCTTAGTTACAAAAAAAGCACCAGGGCACTAATGAAAATCAGAGATAAGGCCTGAGAGCACTGGCACTTAACACCCCCCCCCCCATCTAGACAGTCATTCCTAGAGTTGCGCAATAAGGTCAAAAAGCAAGTAAAAGAAGATAAAACCCAATATTATCAGTCTGCCCTAAACTCTTTCCATCACAACACTAAGCAGTTCTGGTCCACAATTAACTCCCTTTTCCATTCAGGTAAAGTAGGCACTCCTCACCTACCACTCCCCCTTCCTCCAACAGTATTGCTGACTCATTCAATAAACACTTTACTCAAATCATTCTGTCTTTGACTAAACACCACAACCCTCTACCCATCCTCCCTACATCAAAACCAAATACTCTGCCCACAGTCTTTTCTTTTTCATCAGTACCTGCCTCCTATATAAAAAAAAAACTTATATTGAAACTTAAGCCTACAGAAATTGCAGCTGACAATCTCCCCTCTGAATACCTGAAAATAGCAGCAGAAGCCCTAGCTTATCCAATCTCTATCTTAATTAATCAGGTCTTATCAGAAAACTATATCCCCACACTATGGAAAATATCCCACATCATTCCCATCCATAAAGGTGGCTCCTCCACTGAACTTTCCATTTACCGCCCTGTAGCCATCCTTTCTCCACTTTCTAAGATACTTGAGAAATGCATCCATTCTCAAGTCTTAGACTACCTCTTAGCTAATAACCTCCTCTCCAGCACCCAGCATGGCTTCAGGCCAGACCACAGCACTACTGCCGCCTTGCTCTCTTTCTCTAAGCTATCCTTCATCATAAAAATAATGGTGACTACCTCTTAGCTAATAAGCTCCTCTCCAGCACCCAGCATGGGTTCAGGCCATACCACAGCACTACTACAACCTTGCTCTCTTTCACTAAGCTATCCTTCATCATAAAAATAATGGCCTGTTATCCTCTGCTATATTTCTGGATCTAGCCAATGCTTTTGACACGGTCTCACAGAAACTACTAATCTTTGTTCTCACTAACCTATCATTTTCCCAGTCAGCTACTGATTGGTTTCACAGCTATCTAACTGGCCGTCAACAATCAGTTGTCTTGCATAATGACCTATCTCCTCAACTTCCTGTAACACTTAGTGTTCCCCAAGGATCCATCCTTGGTCCCCTACTACTTCTCACTCTTCACCAGTGATCTATTCACAGCCACCAAGCATGCTTCTCTTATACATTATGCAGATGTCTTCTACCCTCATCTGCTCAGTGTCAACTATACCTGAACTTCACAAAATCACATAAGGAAACCTTTTTATCTGTAGAAAGATGGCTATCTAATGCCCACCTATTATTCAACCTGAGCAAGACTAAACTCCTTATCTTCCAACCCACTAAATCTAACCCAATTATCCCCCACTTTAATATTCTAGCCAGACAATACCATCATCTCCCCAACAGAACACACCAAATACTTGGTGTTGAGATTGATAATCTCAGATTTGGCACCCACATTTCTCTTACCATAAAAAAGGTTCACAAAAACTAGGTGTATTGTATAGAAACAAATAATTCCTCACCAAGACAGCCAGAATTTCTGCTGCCGATTCCCACCCAATCTCCACTTTACTCTATGCCTCTTCTATACTTACCTACCTTAGACAAACAGATCTAAACAAGCTTGAGGCCTGCTACAGTAAAATTGCTACGTTTGCCATTGGTGCATCTTATCGCAGCCACCACTGTATCTCACTTACAGAATATGACTGTCTTGAGCTCTCTCAACTTCTTCACCTGAATCAACTCTCTCTTGCCCACAAGTTAGTAAACTATCCCCTTAAAGTGCCATCCTTTCAAAACCTTCTCCAGCCCTACTGCTCCACTAGACCACTACGTTCCAGCAGCAAAAATCTACTTCTAGTGACCAAACCCAAGAACTCAGCAGGAGAAACACTATTCTCCTGCATCATATCCAGATTATGGAATAATCCCCCCCTCTATAACCACACTACCTTCTTGCATTCACTTCAAGACTGCACTAAAAACTCACTTAAAAGGTCTCTGGTTATGCCCATGCACCAATCCAGACCAGTAACCCTCATTTTTCCTCCCCTTCTTCTCTCCTCCCCTAGCCACCCTGCCTTACACTGTCTGATCATTGCATTCCTTCCTCTGCAGGCTCTGGCTCACCCTTTACCCTCCCCTTCCCTCCTCACTCAATCTCTCAGACCTGTTATAACATGATTAACTACCTCACTTCATCTCAACTCCAAATACATATCCAACTGACTTACACCTAGCTTCCTCTCACTTCCAAGTATACTACTCACTCAGTCTCCACTCTTACTCCTCTATCTTCCCCTTCCATTCCATTAGTCCTTCTAGCTTGTTCCACCTTCATGTGGAGCATTTGCTTTATATCTGTTGGAGTTTATAGTGCAATATTTGTATATAAGATTTAGGTTTATGAGTTTAGAACAGTATTTGTTTGAGCCTAGTACTATCTGTATATACAACCTACCTTTATTCCTAGCCTCTATCTAGATATTGGTATATCTGTTCATTAATATGTTTCATATTGTATGTATATCTAATGTTTGCTGCAGTATGTATTATTTTTTATTGTATGTATATTCAGTTGTTCTTCATGTACTCTGCTGTTCATTTATTGTTCTGTGGAGCTTTTACTCTAAGGCCTCCTCAGAAATAAGCCTTGTGTCCAGTTGGAATTTCCCAGTAAACAAATGTAAATAAATAATAATAAATACATAACTTTACACTGAGTTTAAATCTATGGCTATGGTACTGGTCATTTGTTTGGGTTAGTCCTTCCTGTATGATGTTAGTGTATTAGGACAGGTCTATGCGTAATCCTAGTCTGCAGTCATTTGCAAACATGGTTAGCCAGAGGCTTTGATATTGGCTTTGACTTCTGAGAAAAAAATGCTAAAATGCTGACATCTATAACATTACAGATTCCTGTACTTAGTTATGCTACTGTTCAGCTTATCCTCTATTCTTCTCCTCCTAATGTGCTATCTTTCATCCTAACATGACTCAGTGATATCTCTTAACATCTCTCCAGCATTGTCCCAACCACCTATCCATACTTCCTCTTTACACTCTCCACACATTGTACCAAGCCTATTTAATATTGCCCCTCGCCTTTATTCCATATATAAGCTGATTAACTGCACTTCAACTCAAACCAAAACAAAATTAAGTGCAAGAATCATCTCCAAGAAAATAAGTATGCATAATTCCCCAATATACTGAAATCCTTCTAGGAGGAGATATACACCCTAATCCTGGCCCTACCTATCACAATGAACAAAAAGAAAATTCTCTCCCACACACTTCTGTAACCCAACAACAGCCAGTCCCCAACCCCGGTGATCTAGTTTGTGCTGCAATAAATGTTAGAAGCATAAGAAATAAAACTGCTGAATTACATGCTTGGATTACTCAACGTAAACCTAACATTCTTGCTGTAACTGAAACTTGGTGTAAACCCAACATAAACGACTCCAGAATTATAGCTCCAAGTTACAACAACATCAACAATGACCATATAAAGAGGAAAGGTGGTGAAATTGCTTTAATATTTTCCAGCACCTACCATATTTCCCTTTATAGTAAATCAACACTAAAATTCAGTTCAGCAGAACTTCTTATTGCTTTCCTCAAAGTAAACAATTATAAACAAACATGTATTACTGTCCTTTATATCCTTTGTGTGACAATACAGCTATGCTGTAAGACATCCTGCATTGAATATCCATAACATTTCCACAAGAAAAAATACTACAAGGTGATGTGAATGTCAATTGGTTGGACATAAACTTTAACTCCCCCACATCTAACATGAACTTAAATGGTTTTGTACAACTAATTAATAGCCCCACGTACTATAGCAAGACATCAACTTTCCTATTAGACTGGATCCTAGTATCACACCCGAGCAAATACTCTTATCACAGGTACAATGTCAGACTATCTCAGTGATCATTTCCCAATCTACATGACCAGACATCTAACACATTCAGTTAAACTGCATATTTATAAAACAACACACAACTTTTCCAAGTTTAACCCAGAAAGTTCATTACTACACTATCTTCTATTAACTGGAACTTCATAAAAGTCCTCCCCTTAAACAATGCTGTAAATGAATTCAATACAACTTTTCTAAATATCGTAAATAGCCTTAAACCTCCTTGAAGGAAGAAACTGAACACAAATAATGCAATTTTGTTGTCCAATAATAGAATGCTAATGCAGGATACAGAAAATCATAGAAAGAATGGTAAAAATACAAAAGACGTCAATATCTTGAAAACTACTGAATGTTTTGCAATCAAACTAAAAAGCAAATAAATGAATTAAAAAAAAACTATAACATAATACCTTTCAGAGTAATACTAAACACAACCCTAAACAAATTTGGACTTCAGTTAAAGACGTCTTACATGTTGTGTCTTTTGGCTTTTCCCGCTTAGGGGTCCCCACAGCGGAACTCAGGTCCGCTAATGATTGGCAGTAGATTTTTACGAGATGGCTTGCAAGGCCTAACGCACAACCTTCAATGAAGGAACGTCCATTCACGCATGTCGCTACACAGAAGACGCTTAAACTGAGAATCGAACGGGCAACGTCTAACTGTGAGGCGACAATGCTACCACAGCACCACCACTGCAGTCTAGTTAAAGACGTCTTACATCCTGACCAAATATTCAACCCAAACCTTAAAAAGGTCTGGACATCCATTAAAGAAATCTTACATCCTGGCCAAAAATTCAACCTAAATCTCTCTCCAGATAACTCACCACTTGAAACTGCAATACATTTCAACTCCTGTTTTATACATAGTATAGCATCTCTAACCACAGATTACTCAACATCTAATCCTAACTCTGTCCAACAACCACATATCTCCACATCCTCTTTCACTTTCAGATCTGTGCCAATATCCTATACAAAACTACTGTTAAACAAAATTAAATCATACACTTCTTCAGCTTATGACCTTCCAAGCAAGTACCTAAAAACAGCAGCCAATAGCAATGCCTATCATGTCAGATTCCTAATAAATAGGTCAATCCAGGAATCCCACGTTCTCTCTGTCTGGGAAAAGTCACACATCATCCCTCTGCACAAAGGAGGAAATTCAACAGAATAATCTTAGACCTATAGCAATATTATATCCCCTTACCAAAATGCTTGAAAGATGTATTCAAAAACAATTGCTATACTATCCCCAGCAGGAAGACCTCCTGTTTCCTACACAGCATGGTTTACATCCTTCCCATAATACTAGTACTGCCCTTCTAACCTATAGATATACTGATAATAAAGCTAGAAATAAAGGCAAGCTAGTCTCTTCCTTATTTCTAGACTTGTCTAAAGCCTTCAACACAGTTTGTCACAGCAAACTTCTACTTCAAATGCCCTCACTAGGCCTCTCTCAGCCAATCCTTCTGTGGTTCAAATGCTACCTGTCTAATAGGTATCAGTTAGTAAAATGGCAGTCCATGCTCTCTCTCGTTACCTCCCATTCACCACCGGTGTACCACAAGGCTCTATCTTTGGTCCTCTCCTATTTAATATTTTCACCAACACCCTCTACAGATCCACACAGCAGGCCACCCTAATACAATATGCAGATGATTCTACTCTCAATTGCACATCTGACAACATGGTACATCTCCAAAAATTTACTCAGGAAGCTTTAAAAAACAGTAAAACTGGCTTCTTAACTCGCAACTCATGTTTAACCAAAAAAGACCAAACTACTATTTTTTTTCCACAAATCCCTCTCTCGTGAAAAAAAAACAAAATTTAAAGCCCTCTTTATTGATAATACAGCCATTTAAGTTACTTCTTATAGCAAATTATTAGGGCTGATAGTGGATGATAATCTTATATTTGATCTGCATATACAAAATTGCATAAGAAAAACTCATCAAAAACAAGGGATTCTTTACAGAGCCAAAAACAGTCTCACCAACACAATACATTTGCCACTACTTATCTCCACTCCACATTCCTTTATTGTGCTCCAATCCTCACTAACCTCCAGGCTTCACAAAAATTAAAACTTGAACGATGCTATAACAAAGTTACTAAATTTGCAGCAAATCCCGCGTTTAGTACCCACCTCTTTATGGCACTAAAAATCCTAAATTGTTTAGAACTGCCCCATCATCTAACATATACACAGGTTCTTGCCACCTATAAAATTATCCAGCATCTATCTGCCTTTCCAGCACTCAAAACATTCTACAGAACTATGTTCCCAGTTGGTCATTGCAATCCAGTGACCAAAAACTCCTGTCTGTCTACTAACCTATCAGATCTGCTGGTACTAGGTTGCTAAGGCCTGGAACTCCTTGCCTTTATCCATCAGGTCAATACCCTCCCTCCCAACTTTCAAAACTACTCTGAAAGACTTCCTATCTAAAATCTGTTGATGTATAGAGGGTGTTCTTGTTCAAAACTAGGATAAACTACATCCCGCTCTTTAAATATACCAATTCTGAGATTGAACTACAGTGCAGAAAGGGAAATCTTCCCATTCCACACTGTACGGAGATCTCCGTTGAAATGTTCAAACTTTTAAAAGTTCTATCATATGGTGTCAACCTTTTAAAAGTTTGACAACATGATATAAACACATCCTTTGCAATCCTCAATTCATGTGGTGCAAAGTCTTTGTAGAGGCTATGGTAAAAGAGTGACTCCAGAGATCCAGATAGGTCATGTTTCCGGCTATTTCTGTGGCATCCTGGGGTATTACTGGAGCCCACTATTGTTGCGTTCTTAATTTTAGAGAGTGCATTTAGGACCTACTTCCTAGTGTTAGTTGGGGCTATGTTTGTTTGTATTACATGGATCATAGCTGGGAGAAGAGAGATTAAAACTAGGGTTGCCACCTTTTCAAATGCCCAAAATGGGACTTTTTTTGTAGAAACTTTAAATTTTGCAGGGCAAAATATACTCATGGCCAGTACAAAGGACAAAACTTGACTTGTTTGCCAGAATAAAAGCTTATTCTTGTAAAATTTGAATTGCTTATTCTGTTTCTTATAACATTTAGGTGTTTCAGATAGAAAATAACTTTTATGCAGCTATTAAAGAAAATATAGGAGACATTTTTGTCCTAAAATCTCAGGACATTAGCCATTTTTTCAAATTTTTTGCAGGACACAACTGCCCAAAGAGGGACTGTCCCTCACAAAGTGGGACAGGTGGTTACCCTAATTAAAACTGAAGCTGAATTGTCAGCTGGCTGATTTTCTACATAGTGACTTCATTAACAATCAGTTCTGCACACTGTTGTGAACCACCTTTGAGGCTTTGGGCATAGTTAAAGAAAGTCTTGTGATTTTCCTTGGCCTGAAAGGCTGTCTATACCTAAGACTTATCTTTGGTAGACTTAATTTGCCCTCTTTGTTGTTTGTTTAGCCTGATGAAAGAGTTTATATCCTGCTCGGCACTGTACTTCCTAATTTAGACTATGACATTTTCCTTTAGTTGTAAAATCTTTTTATGCTTGGATTCCATCTGAGTGGTTTGTTTTCTGAGTTTCTTCTGGTCTAGTTTTGGAAGGGACAGCTGTCTCTATGCCTCTATTAACATGATTATGCAGGGCTTTTGTATACAAATCTGCAGGGGCAGCTATGCTGTCCAGGTTTGGAGTGTCTTGAAATTTTGTCAGGTAATGACTTAATAATATGTAGTTTGCCTTAATGTAGTCCCTCAATGTTACAGGATTTGCTGGAGTCACAGTACTGATTTTTTTTATTTCGAAGGAGGCAGCTTTATGGTCTTACCTTATCAGACATCAAGCTACAATGCAGGTGGGTGCAGTGTTCTCCAATATTTGTGAGTACCATTTCCTGTATGTTTGTACCCCTAGAAGGCAAGAGGACTTACTGTTCCAGGGTTTTTGTGTTTACACAGTCCAGGAACCTCTGGGCCTACAAATATGGGTCATGCAAGACCCCCACTTTATAGAGAGGCAGTTAAATTCCTCCATGAATATGTTATGGGGTTGAATGTTAAGTCTCCAGTATGAATAAGTATGAGCTATGACTTTCATTTATCATAGATTGTGATCTATAGCATGGAAGGATATGGGACTCTACCTTTGCTAATTTGGACATGGAGAAAGTCAAGTGCATCATCATCTTTGACCAACATTGAAGTATGTTTGTTTTGATGTAGATCAAGACACCTTCACCTTTAATCCTTGCCAGGACAGTAGCTGGTCTAAACATGTGGAAGACATTGTATCCCTGTACTGCTGGGTTGTTCTCAGTGGCTTTAAACCATGTCTGTAACTACAAAGCTGTCTGCATTCTTCATGGTCTGGACACCTTGGAGGGAAGTGGAGTTTCTTGCTTAGGCTCCTGGCATTGAGCAGTAATAACTTTAGGTTCCTTTGGGTTGGTTTTGCTATGTCTGTAAGTTTGGCATTGTCTAAAAAGGCACTATGCGAGATGACAATGTTTTAGCCAATATTTGAAAGCCTAGCAAGGATAAGTGCAGACTATCCTTGGCAAAGCACATTGATCTGTTGGCCATATCCTCCCTTCTGACAAATACTGTACCACATTTGAATGACACCAGAAGCTAAACCAATTATTAAAGTCAATCATTTTCTCTTCTTATAGTGGCATCATTCATGGTGAAGATGGAATGCTGCTCAGTGCTAAGCTTATACCAGCCAGGGACACATAGTCCCCTAATGTCTCTCTCCTCATATAGTACAGGTATGTACATTTCAGGTCATTTATACCCAAATGGACTAAGACTAAGTCATAGTGGTACTTGTGGAGCAATGACCTAAGTGTGTAAGATAGTTGGTGGATCTTTACCCCTAACAGGCAACTGACTGTGATTTTCTCTTTGTTCAGCCTGGTGAGTGGGGCATCTGTATGTCTCACAATTGAGTGTTCTATGACTGACTAGAGGTGTGAGTAGTGAATCAGCTTGTCTTATTGGCTTTGTGGTTGAGCCTCCATGGGGTGTGGTTGTATGTCTGTGTTTGGTTGTTGTTTCAGTAAAATGCTTTTGGGTTTGCTGAGTATAAGATAACTGATGTGGTTTGAGTGTATGTGTGGTCTTTGGGGTTTAAGAAGATTGTTTATAGTGAATCAGCATATGTTAATCTATACACTGGGTGCATACTATGTGTGGTGGATGTAGTGTCTGTGTTACTGACAAAAGTGAAAAGCTAACAGAATCCAATTCAACAACTAGATAAAACAATACTTTATGCCAATATTCAAGGAATTAAGCCAGTGACAAGGACAGTGGAAAACAAATGTGTTTTACAGTCTTAAAATACTTGCAATGAATAATTCAATAAAACAGTAGTAGACATAAATAACTTAAAGATGTGCAATTGTTCAAGTAAAAGTACTTATCTCAGCATGGACAGCACAAAATACAGCAAAAAATATTTTGAGTACACAGGTAAGGATGCCAAGCATTGCCGAGCTCTGGGAATGATCCAAAAGCCACACTCCAAATTTATAGAGGCAGTGTATTAGTGGGACCTGGGGCAGATGCAAGAACAGTGGAAAACAGTAATGCAATAAACAGAAAGGCACTAGAATGCAACCTAAAGCATGCAAATGATAAGCAGAATATAAGACTCTAGCAGCAAAACTGGAATCTGTAGAAGCACAAAAGTTCAGCTCCTGCAATAAAATTACAATACTGCCACTATTAAACTCCCACTACAGTCCAAGTCACCAGACTATCCAGAAACTTACAAAAACACTATTTATTGAAAATGCAGTAATAAATGACTAAATGAGGCCAAGATCCAGCAATAGTTCACAATTCTTCCATAACTGTAAATGAAACTTCAAGATTAAGGTCACAGACCGAGTTTAAAATAAAAAGGGCTAGCTTTTCAAGAAATTCAACTTACGGAAATGGAAGTGCAGTATAATGTATAAATGATGCTCGGGTCTAGCAGTAATTCAAAATTCTGCCAAAACTGCAAAAGAAACTAAAAGTCTAAGGTTCCAGAACAGACTAAAAATGCAAACAGATAATTTTATGGCTAAAACACAGAAAAATGTAGAAAAGAACAACATATAATAATGATATATTCACAGGTAGCTGTAAGTGCAACTGAAAATATTTCAGTATAATTGAAATAAAAGCTTTTTTCTTCCACTTTTGATGAAAAGCTCATTTTACACAGTTCATGGCTTTTCACATTTCTTACAAGTAGATGCTTACAAATTGGTCTTTCCAGCTCTACAGGTATTTTAGTACACTCTATCAATCAGTACTCCATAATTGTTGACATTAGAGGAGTTATGCTCTTCTGTCTGCTCTACTGGAATCTGTAGTTTGGATATTATAACTTTCTATGACCTTTATATAGAATGAGCTGTATCGGAAAAGTCTGTGTTGTAAGACATACACATCATGTTGTTTGCTTGTCTTTCGGCTTTTTCCCGCTAAGGGGTCGCCACAGCGGAACTCCGGTCTGCTAATGATTGGCAGTAGATTTTTTACAAAATGCCGAGGTGACAGCTTGAAGCCCAACCTTCAATGAAGGCATGCTCATTTATGCACGCATGTCTTTCGAACGCTACCAGCCACGGGGAGGACATGCAGACTCCACACCGAAGGCACTCCCGAGCCAAGCCAAGAATCGAAAGGGAGAACCTCTTGCTGTGAGGTAACAATGCTACCACCGTACCACCGTGGCATAAGACATACACATCATGTAAGGGTACAAAAAGTACTCACAATATAGCACTTGGTGTTGGGGTTGAAGTGATTATTGCAGGATTACAGACCTCCCCG
Organism: Protopterus annectens; assembly: GCF_019279795.1. Taxonomy (NCBI): domain Eukaryota; kingdom Metazoa; phylum Chordata; order Ceratodontiformes; family Protopteridae; genus Protopterus; species Protopterus annectens. The sequence continues at coordinate 1,659,283,894 of NC_056739.1, forward strand.
TTTCTTATATGTGTATATAATATCTATCTCCACACCCACAAATACACACACACACACACACACACACATGTATATATATGTATATATATATATATATATATATATATATATATATATATATATATATATTTATATGTGTGTGTGTGTGTGTGTGTGTGTGTGTGTGTGTGTGTGTAAATACACATTTAATTAAGAGCAGATTTTCTTTTCTCTCTGTTTTGTTGGATGCTGACTACTCTGTGTACAAAATCACAATACAGCAGGGTCTGGGAACGTCTCTACTGTTTTGTAATATAGGAGATGGCATATATAATAAACAAATGGTATGGAGAGTGCAGAGCTGCTGTTCTTTTTTTATTTTTCATTATTTTATGATTTGATCTTAAAGGATGAATCCTTTTTGGTTAGATTGTTTTGAGTGTTCTCTGTTTGCTTAGGTAATCCTATATATATATATATATATATATATATATATATATATATATATATATATATATATATGTGTGTGTGTGTGTGTGTGTATAAATTCATAAAAACAATATATATATATATATATATATATATATATATATATATATATATATATATGGGTTTACTTCAGATGATCAAAGTTTTAAAACTTCGAATTTCATATCGTCAGGACCATATGATCGAAGTTTCAAAACTTTGAACACCTGAAAGAAAAAGAAAAACAAAAAAAAAAATGTTCCTGGATATTTTTGCAGAATACCCGCCACACCCCCCTGCTATTTAAATATATCAACTCCGAGATCGCACTACAGCGAGGAAAAGGGAAAAGTTCCCATTCCGCACTGTAAAGAGATCTCTGTTCAGATCGTTCGAAGTTTTAAAACTTTGATCATATGGTCTCGGCCGTATAAAATTCAAAGTTTTAAAACTTTGATTATCTGAAGGGGGCCCATAGATATATATATATATATATATATATATATATATATATATATATATATATATATATATATATATATGTGTGTGTGTAGATAGATAGATAGATAGACAGATAGATAGATAGTATGTGTCATCCAGCAATGGCATGTCGAGTTAAGCGCTATATTACCAGATATATTTAAATTCAGCTTTTGAAGATGAAAAACACTAACTCTGTTTTGTTTTAAGAAACCTTTGTTGTAACATGCCAAACAGTGTCTGTTGGGTAGTACTTTCCTAGGTAGCTTCCCTTAAGATACGTGATTATGAACATTGGAAACATAATTTCAAAACCAAACATTTCATGATGGTTAACAAAGCAAAAACTTTTGAAACTAGACAGAGTATAGTATGAAGCACAGAATGGACAATATGCATGACTATCTATTCATGTTCATTTTTTTATATTAAACAAATGTCTACACCATTAAAGCTGAGAATAGCACTAAATGTTATTGACATAAGATATAAACAAGGTCAAAGTTCCCCGTAGTAACACAAGTTAACTCATTGCATACTTATCTTTACTTTTATAGGAATGCATAGGCTGACACCGGATGGATACTTAAATCTCTTTGGCATTATTACTTATTAAAAAGAAAAAGTTAATGCTATAATATCGTATTGTATATAAAGCAGGTTTAAATGAAATGTTTTAAATATTTGTGGGCTTTATTGGGTGCTTTCTTTGATAATCCGATAGATGGTCTTATGGCATTGTTCAGAATCTCTTCTCTTCTTCTATAACAACAGTTGTGCTATACATATGTTTTTTTCTTATACAAAACTGAGTCTTTTCATTATATCTGAGCACACTGATATATGGAAATCTATAATACAGTGGAATTTGCATCTTTAAAAAAAAAAATCACAAAATATATTTACTTTGTATGAAGTATATGTTGACTATAAATATTTTACCTCTTTCATATTGCCTGTATTACTTTGTTATTTGATAGAAATGCACTTGTGATAGGTGTTAAGTATTATTTAAGCATAGCCTTTCTTTAATTACTTGATTCACACAATGATGCTCACGAGTGAAACCCTTTTGTATTTTTTTGTTGATTCATTTTTTTGTAGTAAAATTCATTTGTCATCATAACTTGGGTGATGGAACTTTTTGAGATGAACTTATCTCTCTATCGATCTATCTCTCTCTTTATCAAGAGAGAGGGAGTGTGTGAGAGGGGGAGAGAGAGAGAGAGATTTGCTCATTCCCATGTTATCTTTTTTTATGAAAGATAATTAAAGTTAATAAGAATAAATGTTATAATGTTGCTCTGATCATGGTCTCATTTTGCTCAAAAAGCTAAGGTGATTCCAGTTTCAGTTCTCCAGTTTAGGTCCTTTCACTTGAATCAGCAAGTACAGGTATATGTTTTCATACCAATATTACTTATTTCCTCTTCAGAGAAATTAATATTGCCTGTTTCTAAAACATCCTAAATAGTTAAATAAAATGCAGTAGACTGCCAACCACCAGCATAAAAAATAAGTTTCTGACAGCTGATAGAATTAAAGAGATGTGAATGAAATGAAGTGGAAAAGCAATTAAAAAAGAAACATAACATTATATATGTTGAAAATAACACAGAAAAAAACAACAGTTTGGAGGGAATTTTAATATAACTAAATCAGGTAAATAGCTTCAGTTCTGACCTCATCTCTACAGTTAATTTTCATTATTTTTATTAAATAACTCTTTTTTTTTTTTTTTTTGGAAAAATAAGTTTGAGTTTCATTTTCTCCTTGGAATAATATTTAAGTACATCTAGGACCAAGTCACTAAATGGAGATATGCACACAACTACAACAAACTTAATGAGATTAAACTGTAGAGGAAGACTTGCATATTATGGCTCAAGATAGTCAATTTCTTGCAAATCAGATAAAAGATTTATAGGTCTTTGTTGCTTTTCAGTATGAAAAGGAAAAGTCATCACTCACGTAACGTCAACTCAGACTTTTTGTTTTATATATGAAGTCCTTAAAAGGGACAAATGCCCGTATACAGGAGAATGAAATACAGCATAACATTTCTTAATTAAAAACAATCAACATTTACTTAAAAGGTTAGATCATCTTGACCACAGACTTAGGTTTAATAACATTAAGATCCATGGTGTACCAGAAATTAAAAGTGTTCAAAACATAGCAGACCTTCTGCCTTTACTGGAGATTTCCTTTGGCATTGAGATACACTGTGGATCCTTGCACCTTCCACCTTTATTTCTGACACATAAATGGTGATCATTTATTTGTTACATTCCCATCCATCCATAGCAAACTATTAATGCTATGAACTGAGAGGACTTACTCTTAGACTGCTTTGGAAGAAAGTTTACTTATATATGACTGTGATTTTTTTTCAAACAGACAATGTATATGTTATAAATGAATGGCAGCCCTTGATAAAACAACTAAAAAGTTAAAGCTCATTTTTTACCAATATAAAATTAGATTGTTTTTCAAAGATAAAATATAGATCTTTGTCAGTCTAGAGATAGCTATACAAGAGCTCCAGAATCAAATCATTGCCTCTGAAGGTTGTATGAACTAGCAAACAAGCAAATATAAAACTGTCTCTACCATAACATTTTCTAATGGGTGCTAATTACCAAGATAAAGAAATAACTTCACTTCTTTTTTCTCATAGCACAAGCATCTCTCAATTAAACATTTTTGATTTTGATCTGGCTTCCTTATGTTATGGCTCCAGTACTTATTTTCAGTTTTTACAGCTTTATGTGCATAAATATGCTATAGTTTTAATAACAAAATATTTGTTGGTACAAAAAACTTTGCTATATTTCTGCAGTGGACAAAATAGTATGACAATATCCATGCAAACACATTCCCCAGGATTCACGAATCCTCCATGTAAAAGTAGAGTAGGCTTACACAGAAATGCCAGTGTAAGAATAAGACGGCAGCACCCCATGCATATTAATGAGTGCACGCTGCCTCAACTCTAAGGCTAACATGGAACATGCACGAGTGTAGGGGGCGTGTCAGACAGCCGAGCAGTCCAAAAATCCATGCCCCTGCAAGTCTCACAATAGGGAAATGTCAACTGACATGAGCGAGTCCGCTCAAATGTGTACATAGCCAACACTACACTCCCCTACATTGTAAACCCCAGTACAATTATAAAAGGCAAAACTTTAAATTTTTTTTTTAAATTTCCGATACAGCTGCCCATATTTGCGCGTGTTTCTGCGGGTTTGCCCATTGCTTAGCTACAGTTAGCAGTCAAGACATCGAAGAGAATAATAAGAAACCTATATGCAAATTAAGAAAAACAGCAATAGCTTAGTGGTAGAACCTTCGCACAAAGAGGAGGCATTCCCGGTTCGAGTCCCACCACTCTCCTTTTTATTTTCTGTTGGGAAATCTGTATATGAAAAGAATCCCTGGGATTTATCATTGAAATTATAGTAAAAAGCATTGAAATGGCCAATGTAGTAGTGAAAAAATTCTAAATATATATAAGAAAGTGAAATGGTTTTGCATACTGATGAATGCATAAGTAATGTATCTTAAGCAATGTGAAGGACTGCTAAGCAAAGTTTACCAGTATTAAGCACATGTCAGTACAATTGCTCATAGCTTAGCACTGCTTTAACTAGTGCAATAGCTTTGCACGGAGCTGCGCACCGCGCCAACCAGCACAACATAGAGCAACATCGGGCAACGCAGAGCAACATCGGGCAATGTAGAGCAACGTCGAGCAACATCGGGCAACGTAGAGCAAAGTCAGTAAAACATAGCCACACCTCCTTGCCGGTCTGGCCAGTAGTGAAATAAAAAGTAATGCCAGGCCTCGAACCCGGGATACTGTGCACCATAATCACAGGACTGAACCACTAAGCCATGACAGATTTTCATAAGTATGCACTTTCCACACACACATACATATCAATGGAAGTTTACCCATTGCTAAGCAGATGTACCCTCAGCTGCGTTTTTTTCAAAACTGGCCAAATACAAATAAGTGTGGGAAATTATGCATATTTAAGCTCCATAGGCAGGAATACTTGCCATAACTGGTTGTAGCTCCCATCTGCAGGCAGCAATGGCTGGTGCTGGAGAGGACTCTTGTTATCGAGTGCAACGTTGGGGCATTGAGGAGACTAAAGTAATGGTTTGGTTCCTTGTCCACCATCATGAGGATAGACTCCTGTAGGGCCAGTACCAGGGCACCCAATACAAAGCGGAAGCCTGGGACGGTCTAGCTCATGAACTCACCAGTGCCACAGGCGTCCCTCCGATTGGTGAGCAGGTCAGACACCACCATGCAGACATGAGAAGAAGTAAGGTGGATCAACTGGACCAGTGGATCCAGGAGGCCCGTGGGATGCCCAATGCCCCACTACTAAGTAGCCATGGAATTAATTATGTAAGAATTGCTATTCAAGTGTATACTATGGATAGGTATGTCTCAATATCACTTCAATTATTTCACAGCTGCAGGTGTCCGTGCTGTGAATCAGCAAGCCTATGCAGATAGGCTGCTAAGGCTGTGGTAGCAGGCAGGTTAGTAAGTATTCTGCATGTAAGTATTCTGCATGTACTGTTACGTAAAATAAATGAGAGAGCCTGAAAAATGTGTTTAAACACAATAAATAAAGGTATAATAATTCTCTAATAATTATTCTGCATGTACTGTCATATAAAATAAATGAGAGAGCCTCTAGAAAAGTGTTTTAAGTCTTTAATAAAGGTATAATTCCTGGAGTGTGTCTGTGTCATTTTCTTTGATATGTTGTTGTACTCTTGCATTATAGAAATAGTACTGTTGTATTAAGTGCTGTTAACACACAGTTGGGTAGGCCCATATAAAGTGGATGAAGGGAGTGCCAGTAGCTTTTAAGCATATTCACAGTCCACAACTGTTGGTTCATGAGTAACTTGGTATTGTGTTCCCCAGAAATGTCATTGTGCTGGCAGAAATGTAAGGATCTGTTAACATATAACTGATAATTTCACCTACACATATCTAGATAAGTATATGAAAGTAGAGCTGTCAGTGTACCATCTCAGCAGTAGTGTGTCTGAGCAATTCACAAAATATGTAGCAGTAACATCTGCATCCCAGACAGTTTGTATGTCAGATACAGCACATGAATATAAAGATCTAGCAAGACCCATTTCACGATCTAAGGACAATTGTGTAGTGTAATAATACATGTAGGGGACATATAACTGCAGTCAAAAGGAATGTAGTGTAAACTAGAAGGATATATAAGTTGTTAATGGAGCTATCATTTTCCACCCTACTGTATGTGCATAAAAAATGCAATTCCACACCTCAATGGGTATGTGTTATCTCAAAACATTTGTTGGGACATATGTCCTATTGGTTTATAAATATCTGCATTTATTTTGATGCATGTGCCCTGTTCAAATACCACAATATTGGTGGCCTGTTGCCATCAACTAAACCTGCATGCTGTTGCAATGTCCACTGTTGTCCCATATATGCATGTGTCATGCTTGCTGTTCAACTGTTGGAACTCTGGTGTGTTGGGTTAATGGGACCACTTCTGCATGCTGTTATAACTAATTGGGAATGCTGTTGACTGTTACTAACCCATATTTTCATTAAATCCTCCTAAACATAGAACGTATGGGAAGGCCGGTCCCAGCGGACCCACCATGCCACCTCAGCTGGTGATAGCACCTGGCACCAGCAGGTCCGGTGCTTAGCCTGGGACCTCCTCCTCCATTGGCCCTATGCCACCTTCAGGTGGAAGCACTGCAGGGGATGGGGCTTGTCCCCTCCATGCAAGCGTGGGTGGAGGAGGGCCACCTATCATGCTCTGAATGGTCCGGGCTGAGCCTGCCCCACCTATGCAGCCCCCAGCACAGCCACCCTCTGGGCTGTGAAAGTGCAGTGGTGACTGCCCATGGGTGGGGATCTCAGTTCCACTGTTGCCATCTGTGGGCTCATGGGCTTGCGATTTCCAAACATCCTTCCCCGTCAATGGTGTTCACCCACCACATGTGTCATACTCCGTCCCAGTATGCATCTTGTTTGTCTTGTCTGTGTACCTCCCCAACCTACCTCCCCAAATATACTACTACCCCTACCCCACATTCCACTCTCACCTGAAAAAAAAAGGGCATTCTGCTCCCAAAAAAAAATTACACCCCATACGTAGCTGCCCATTTTGCACACATGTCCGCTGGACACAAACTCATATTTAATTGGCAGTACAGCACACTTTGTTGTCCTCACTCCTCTTACAGGGGTTGAAGGTTTCATATTTCACTCCAAAATTATTGCATATGCACAGCAGTTGCTCTAAAAGAAATGGGCAACTATGGGTCTTCCCTACACCCGTCCTGCACATCCTGAGCTGTTTTCCCTACTGTCTTTCCCTCTTTGTACCCCATTTTCACCACTTTCCTATCTCCCCATTTTCTTTTTTTTCAAAGAAATGAGCACGGGGGTTAATGGGTGTAAGCACTTTTAAGCAGTTGTTAGCTGGTTTGCGCGAGTGTGCGTCTGTGTACGCTTGTGTGCACTTAGCTAACATTCGGGCAAACCCACGCAAACCTGCTTACAACTGCTTAAAAGTGCCTTAGTCACTCTGTATGTCAGGGCCCTTGTTCTGCTCAGCAGCAAAATAAAATACCTCTGTCAGTCTTGAACCCCAGACCTTGTACACACTAGACTGCGTAAAGTACCACTGAGCCATGGTAAACAAACAACAAACTGGTGCTGAAATCAATATGTCATGCATCAGAATGAGTGAATGTAAAGGACAAATAGAAATGCCATAACACAAATCCTTTTCTTTGGATCTTTGCCAGCAGTTCTTGTGGAATTGCACTACATGACTGTGAAAACAGAACCAGCCATTCTAACAGGAAATAATGTTACAGCAGCACTTTACAACTCCCACACAGTATCATAACAGGACAAACACTAGCATATCTGATTAGGGCAGAGGCCATACTTCCCAACTGTGACTAATTTACAGGCATGTCCTTGATTTTGAGACAGGTTTTAGCTTTGTCCCTCTGAATCCCTCTGAAAGCTACTGATGTTAGGCAGAAAGATGGTGAATTACACTTAATGAATAATGACAATAAGTAAGAGTTAGACACTGCTTGTACTTCAGGAAATGTGTATTAATCCATATGCTCTGGTTCTCTCAAAGTCACAACCTAATGTCCCTAATATTGTAAAGATGTACCTCACTTCTACCTACTTTTCCCTGAGTCTGTTCAAATATGTACCTGAGTGTTTGAAAGTCCAGGCAGAGGCAGAAACACACAGGAATATCAGCTAATCTGCTGTTACACACTGTGCAAATAGCTTTGGAAGGAGTTCCACAAGCATACCCTTATGTAGGAGTACAACACTGAAATACCAAGGGATGTAGCCATGTACTGGTAGCAACCAACTGTGACAATGCCATTGTTCCAGTGCTGAAAAGACCGGTGTGGTGCACAAAGAATAACAGGATAACCACTGGCTACCATCTGGCTAGGTCCACAGTTGGGAGCTACCCAGACAGACTACTTGCCTTGGTATACTAACAGGTACACAGCAATCATTTAAGTCCAGCAAGATAAAGTTCACACATTAATACATAATACTCTCTGTCCTTCTGCACCCTTACCCAAATGTACAATAAACCTGTGTGCTCAGCGTCTACCAAAGATGTAGGTAGGCATACTCAGTACTGAAATCTGTCCATTTTTCTTGAGCAGCCTGTGCTAATTTCAACACTAAAAAAGCACAAACTGTTCAAAAGTGAGTAAATTAATATTCACAGTATAGCAGTTCACAAACAGTTGATGTGCCAAATGCATACATCTCAAAAACTACTTTTGTATGGCAGTGAATTGTATAAGTAGAAAAGAAACTACGTACTCACATGTATCTTGTGTTAGCATTTGTAGGGGTGAGTACAATTCTACACTGACAACTGTGTAGTGGAAGTGGCAACATTCAGGTCTGAGTACAACATTTAAATCACTGGCTACACTCCTAGCTTCAGATATAAGAACTATACCAACCTTCTGACTTACACAATGGTGTCCACAGCAAACAATCATGGGCCCAACTTTGGAAAGCTGAAAGGGCTATGCCTACCTGACATAGCAATTTATAGCATTGGGTTGCTATGACAGTGAGTACTGCAATTACCACACAGCAGGCTGCATGCAATTACCAAATGGTGGTCACCAATTGGTGCAGAGGCCATCACATGCACATGTGCAGATACCTATAAAAGCAGGCTGTACTTGCTGGCCACACATGCAATCATCCCATTGCAGATGCTGAGAGAGAGAGACATAGAGACAGAGACAGAGACAGAGTGAGAGACACACACCCCCACCCACACCAGCGGGTAAAAAAATTAAAATAAACCAATAAATAAAAAAAAATACATAAAAAAAAAGAAAAGATTTAAATAAAGCCAAAGATACAGCAAACTGAAAACTATGAACTCATGCAAAGGAAAGGTATGTAACAGATAGGTATTTACTGGCATGTAGTAGATGTATTTGAAGACTACTCTACATACTTTGAAACATCAAAATGTGGCAGCAGTACGTATCTATGCACAGATGCCCTGCATAACTACTGCCATGGACAAATCAGTGTGTAGCTGTGTGTAGTGGGACATAACTGTGATATATGTAGCTCAGCATTAAATATCAAACATCTGAACCATGTTATCTGTGTTCTGTACAGTAGTGTGGACAATGGCTGTTTGGGGGAGTAGCACATACAGCTATATAACCATGGATGTGACAGAGTAACACATGCATGATAGCCATATCAATGTGTAGCTTAGCATTGGCAACTGCTGTACCAGGCTAGTATGGTAATCTAGCATTTGCAGCTATGTATACACCCTGTAATATTACTGTGTGCTCACACATGACACCTGTTCATGTTGCAGCAAGGCCCAACAAGTCAGTCATGCGGTCCAGGGACTTACAACAGTATGGACCTTGTGTGTGTATGGCACACACATTTGGAGAGATATATCTGTGTCAGATATATTATCATCTGTATATGTCCACAGAGCAAGGGACATACTGCAACTGTTTCTGAAGGGAGGTCATATATATGTTGGTGAAGGTTGTTATGTGCATATCTGTATGTAGGTAGTAGTGTGTGACAAACAAGACAGCATACAGTGCTGGTATATGAGATGTGGTGGTTAAAAGCTGTGGGTGTGATTGTTAGGTTTGCAGTGTTGCAGCCAGTGAGGCCTGCTAAAGCCACATGGGCTGAGAACATCTTCAATGCATTTCGCACAAAACTGTGCAATATCATTACATAACTGTATACCTCACATACTTTGCATAACTTGAGATTCCCCCCAGGAAAGGTAGACTGTATATGTCCCTATATGTATATCTATATGTACACCAAAGGATTTTTTTTACCAATATGTTTACCACTTGTGTATATCTCCATTAGTTATTTTTATTACAAATACATTAGGGTAAGCTTTTTGCTTACACATACATCTGATCTAAGTCCTGTTCTTTTTAGGTTTAGGTTAGTTTAGGTAGTTTTTTACTAAAAGTTATTGCGACTGCCTAATAGGTAGATACATTATACTATTTCTTTTAGTTGTGTGGTACAAAAGGTACAAACCGCTCTTTTAGAGCTTTTTAGTGGTTTGTTGTACATATACCTTTAACATCTGAAGAATGCTTAAAAGAATGAGTTTTTACTGTTTTGTCAATGTATCGCCTGCTGTATGCATAGATGTAACTTTTATTGTATAGCTATTTGCTTTTATTATATGTCTAACTTATGTATGTTTAGCACATGTTTTACACTGATTCATTATTATAATTGGATTTAAAGTTGTTATTTAAAGCGCACTCTCGCGCTTTTTTGTACCTCTGATGAAGCTTCCTGTTTATGGTGGCGAAAACGCTGGTTGTACTTGTGCCTTTGATTAAAAGTAAGCGTTCAGGTCTACTTGCTGGCATTTCTCTCCTTGTTATTTGGAACCTTTTTTGTTTCGCTGGTTTATATGTACACCAAAGGATGTTTGTATGTATGTGTATGTATATATATATATATATATATATATATATATATATATATATATATATATATATATCTATAGAGAGAGAGAGAGAGATACATATATATATATATATATATATATATATATATATATATAGATGTATATATATATATATATAGAGAGAGAGGGAGAGACAGAGTCATATTTACTGTGGCAGATGCCTGGTGACAAAGCCATGGCCTCAAGCTCAATGTCTGAAATTCATTGGTATCCCTTTTGCTAAAAACTCTGTACCCATGAACTACCACATAGGTGGTAGTCGACTTAACACCAAAAGTGTGATAAGAGACAATGGGACACAGGTGGACAGTAGTTTCCCCCTTGATAATCACAGTGCCACACTAGTCATGTAATCCGTCTACATGGCACACCTCATCGCAAAAGCAGTGTCATCCAGGGAAAAAGAGGTCAGTGTTCCCTCTACTCATCACTCACAAAACCCATTATAGAGTACAATGCCCCTTCTGGTATGTACCTCACAAGACATCTACAGCAACTGGAAAGGCCACAGACATACCTCACAAAGAGTAATACTGTCCTCAAACAGATGCCCTATGCAGACCATCTCACAAAACCACAGCTAGACTGTGTCGCATAGCGGCAACCCAGAGCTGACCTCTGCCTAACATACAAAGCTATGTCAAACCCAGAGCTGTTGGACATGCTCCATGTAAACAGATCACAATCCCTACGAGCTACACGCTCTAGGGACCTAAACCTTGTCACCTCAATAAACAGAACATGCTGAAGGGATAGATTCCTATCTCAGAGACATCCCATACTCTGGAACAAACTACCTATCAATAGCAAACAAAGCTCCTCAGTAGCACTCGTCATGAATAGTCTCTATGATTGGATGGGAGATAGGAAATACATGCCAGGAATCACCTTTGTGGCTCTGCTTGATAGGGACAAATTAAACTAAATTACTTGGATGTCAAAGGCCAGGGTACCACCTGGCTAGGCTTCTATAGGCCCTAGGGCCAATAGCCTATTACCTACCTATGAACCAATACACACCCACATGTACTTGTTTCAATAATTGCTATGTGAGGTTGACTGAGTGTGATGGTGAATATGCTGGTGAATGTGTCACAGTTGTGTATATGTGGGATAGCTTAGTGGGAAACTGTTTCTGTCATGGTATTATGTGTCCTAGCTCTGATCCCAGCAAAAGATGTGTATGGTATTGCTAGCCAGAAAAAGCAGTATGGCATATGGTCTGACGTAGTCGCTTTGTGTTAACTGGGGTGTACCATTGGAGGATAAAGCAGCACATGTATGCTCATTGGTACTGCTGGTGAATCAAACCTCTGTATGAACTGTAGTACTACTTGAAGCTGTAGGCCTAAACAGCACAGTATGGTGTATGTCCACATTGCTTGGAAACACTGTTTTGTGTGTTCCCTGTAGTCCTCACAGATTACATACCTCAGGCATAAGGGTTTGTAAGTACTGACACACAGTACTGTATGGTACACACGTAAAGCTCATCTGGGTTGCCATACCTCTGTGTCCTGTATGTATGTCTGATGTGTGTGTGGGTATACCTGTAACATGCCCTCGGTCATATGTGTGTTACAGCATATAAGTGCATATCTAGCAACATGTATAGTCTAGTACAGCAGTATGCCACCTATATTCACGAATGTGCACATATTGTAGGCAGGGGATTTCCATCAACAACTAGTGTGGTATACTGGTAATACTGTAACTGGACTTTACAATCATTGCAATGGATTACATATTTTGTTATGCATTAGCTTGATATATACCTCCTGTGGCTAGGTGGTGCATTGTACTGCATACAGTGTGCCATGTACTGTTGCATAGTCTTACATACTGGTTTCTCTTTGTTGCTGTGCAGAAAATGTTTTAATATATACAGCGTGTCAGGCACTGTCAGGCAGTTGTGGGTTGAGCACTGATATGTGGTATTGACAGTGTATATCCTCTGGCAGACAATAGTTTGCTATTTATGGCAGTTCAGTGATATATGTAGTGTAAAATGTTAAGTGTGCCACATGACTTGCTCACACATATTGTTTTATTGTCTTCCAGGGTCATGTCCCACCATCGCAATCCAGCCTATAGCTGTGCAGAGGATGAGATTCTAACCAACTGTCTCATCCAACAGTACACCCTGCTTTTTCAAGAACCAGCCAGGACCAGTATGAGTGGACTGCGCTGTGGCAAGATGTTGTCTGTAGGATAAATGACATAGGCATTCATAACCGGACTTATGAGCAGGTACGACATCACTGCAGTGATTTACTTAGATATGTCCGGCAGTGTGCGTCTGATGTCCGTAGGCAACAGCTTGCCACAGGTGGTGGGGTTGCCACCCCCCCCCCCTCACCAGAGTGGAGGAGCTGCTCCTGAGCCTGGGGGCTCCCGGCCAACAAAAACAACAGCACACATGCATCATCATGGAGGCAGGAGCCCCCCAGCAAGTTCACATGGAGTGTGCAGGTAAGATGGCATATCTGTAGACTACTGTTACCTCTATTGTCAGATCATGCATATGTGAGATGTGTACTGTGTAGTTAGAAGATGTGCAGCCTGGTGTTGTTCAATACTGATAATTTGGAACATGATGTGTAGGCCTGTGACTGTCAACCATTGTGCTACTGTAAGATTGCAAACCCATAGTAGTAATGCCACAGTTGTTGCCACTGACAAACTGTTTCATATCCTTGTAGGTCCCTCTGGTGTGACAGCAAGGCAGCAGACCCATGCTGGGGAGTGTGTTCTACATTCAATATTGCTAACAAAATGTGCATGTCATAGGTGAGGTGTAGGCTATGTACACATGTAACACACCAATGCATGCTGTGCATGTTTGCTGTGAGACTATGCACATCTCAGTAACATGAGTGGCTGCCTCAAACACATGCAATACACTGAGCGTCCCAAACAATTGTGGCTACACTATAGTGGACAGTCAATAGGCAGTCAATACCCATGCACATGACATACACAACTCCGTCATACGCAGTACATGTTAATATGCTACACATGGCATACTCAGACACATGCTGTAAGGTCACACTCCAGTATCCCAAATGTCATCCACACAGCACACATAATATACCTGAGAGGTAGAGGCCTATCATGGGGCAGTGTGAAACTCTCCAACACACAACATATTCATGTTAGGCAATGCTCCCTATTGGGCACCTTACAAACCCATGTAACAACTGGCTGTGAAATGGTGAATGTAGCCATGGTACTGCGGTTCAGGTACAGCATGATAGGTGCCTGTCTGGCACACATAAGTAGCCTTGAGTGACCACATGATGCTACACAATGATGGCTCATGGTACAACACGCCATCCAGTTACAGTAACCACAGTACTACACATAGCATTCATTGCTATACACCTCAATGTTGTGTGTGTGCAAACATATGCACCTATACACAATATGCATAGCAATCACCATTTGCACAAAGTGACACATATATGTCTTGTAATACTATTGAGTGTATAGGTCACATGACACACATTAGGTATGTGTAATGTTTAATGTCGCAGTTGTGTTGTAGCATGCCATGTCATGGCTGGCACTGGCATGTCCACAATATGTTCTACACTCACCATAACTACTGTACAATAGCTATGTTGGCAATGGTATTCCATCAGGTATACACACACCACTCATCCTGTGTGTATACATAGCCTACATAAGCTAAACCAGTGTCCACAATTATTTGCTAAAGGCACAGATGCTCTAATCAGTAATGGATATCTATGTGACACACAGATAAACATCCAGCCATGGTATGTATACCTGTGAGTGATGGTGCACAGCACATTGAAGAGCTTGTAATACTTGCACAGCAATGTTGTGTCCATGTACACATTGCATTCCAGGTTGAGGACAATCACTGAACAACAACACACATGCATCAAAGCCATGTATACTGTTATTAGCAAGGACTGTCTACACTCGCACTGCATGCTGTTGAGCAACACATGTCCTGCTTGCTGACACGTGTGATATGACTGTTTGTCTTGTGATACTGTACCCCACCATCAACCGCTATTGGGTATAATCTGGATTGCTGCTGATGTGTGTGTGTCTCTGCTTTAGTGAGGAGTGTACTTGTGTGCATGTGTGCATGTGTTCATGTGTTCATGTGTGCATGTGTGCATGTGTTCATGTGTGCATGTGTTTATGTGTACATGTGTTCATGTGTGCATGTGTGCATGTGTGCATGTGTTCATGTGTGCATGTGTGCATGTGTTCATGTGTGCATGTGTGCATGTGTGCATTTGTCCATGTGTTTTGACATCATGTACAGGTTGTAAAGTGGGTTTCCTGTCTTCCTCTCACAGGTGGTGAGGTTGGGCTGGGTAACTGTATCAGGGAACCTGATGTCACTGACTCAAATAGTGATAATGATGATAGGTGTGTTGAGGCACAGGCATGTTTGCCAGGGTCTGTCATTGGGCCACTAATCGACAGTACACAGCTGTCCACCCCATCCATGCACACAGTCATACTGCCAATACATCCCTCATCACCAATGCCCTTAGCTGAGGGACAGTCTACAGTCGGCAATGGCCAGGACAGTGTGGTACCTATGGCACATGCATCCAGACACAGCAGCCATACCCAGAGGTCTGGAATGGTACCACATAAGGCAGATGTCCAGGGGTTCTTGTCGGAGCACTGCTGGTCATCATGCCCCTGGCAGATGTGCCACAGGTCTTACAACCTCACGCATGTTCCAGGCTGTCATGGAGGCACAGCCATGTATGGAACGGTACACCAGACAGGGACTAAGGGCACAGAGGGCACATAACACCGCTTTAAATGACATTATCTGTGACCTAGCAGGTGCCATCCGTAATTACACTGAGGTCATGGATAGACATTGGGGTGAGACATTAGATGTCCTCTGCAATGTCATGTCCATGTGTCAGGACAGTGCGGGACAGGTGAGACATTGATGTGGACATATGCCAGCAACATCAGCAGCTGGCAGTCGCCGCAGATGCCCCTCAAGTCACAGCCGCTCCCATAGTGCCAGTACCAGCCCCAGCAATGTTGGGGGTGGACTGTCCATAGACTGTCCTAGGAAACCATGTGCACATTGCTCTGGACAGTCCCAGCAGGGACCTGGGTCCAGTGTACATATGTCTACCTCTGAGGATAGTACTCAGTCTGGCTCAGTACCTGATACTGTCAGTAGCACCCCTGCCAGGCACAGGTACCATATCCATGGCCGTTGACGGTGATCTGTAAAGCCTGGCAGGTACAGTCTGTGGCTGTCCCACAAATCCCCATATATGGCAGCCACATGGTGGAACTGTGTGCATGCAGACACACACACACAGAAACCAGACAACTAGGGCTAACACATACCCACACACATTACATCAACATTGGCCCATACCAGTACTCTTGGCCCTCACACACACACACACACACACACACACACACACACACACACACACACACACACACACACACACACACACACACACACACACACATACATGTTGATTATATGGCTCAATGTAGGCCTCTGGCAAACCAACAACACACTCTGTGCATATGATGAACCTATGCCACCTTCTGTCATCTGTAACATTGATGCAGGAACAGGCTAACATGGTGCTGATGCACAGGGTGACTTTATGGCAGTATAGCAATGCTAGCATGTTGTCAGCAGTAAAGTGTAATGTTATCCTTGAAGGTGTAGCTGAGCAGGCATGATGCATTAAAGCTATGATTGTCAATGTAGTATTGTTTACACCAGTGTTAATCCCAATAGTGTATTTTCCAGACACGTGCCACTTGGCTGATGTGTGTAGTATTTTCAGCATGTGTTAGAAAGTGGACAGTATGTGTGGGATGTGTGCAGCACAGGTTTGCAGGTGTACATTTGTGAACATGCTGGAGGTGCACTGTCTGCATGTACGTGCATAGTGGACACATGGGCAGGGTGACATGCCCTGTATTACAGAGTGTTAACACTCCATAGTTTCTATTGTTGGCCAGTATGCATTGTACTACACACATTTTGGAACTTGGGTACACATGTGTGTATGACATGGTTTGACACTGTGCTGTGGGTGATACTGTTACTATCTGTCATTGGTTTGCATTCTGGTAGTATACAGAACCTCTACAGCCTGACCATAAACAATCGTTAGATGATGTCTTGACAACTGACACACAGATGTAGGACAGACAGTAACATTTGTACCCTTCAAGAACTATAGTATGCCAGTAACCAGTGGTGTTCACCTGTACCCATTCCTAGGACCACTCCTGATTACCATATAGCTCACTTAGGTACAAGCAAACACAGTAGGGATATGTCCGTCCACATCTGGGAATGCATACTGTGACCTATAATGCATTCTCTAGATGACACACACATCCTCCACAAGGGTATCATACGGGCAGATACCTGTTGTCAAACCCATGCTGTAAAACAATAAGACAACTAAAGCATGGCCATCCACCTTTACATAACATAGTATCCCCACAGTACCACATAGGTAGTAGCCCACAACATGTTGACAGGTACTGATGTGTACATACAGCCAAGTGTTACATCATCTCTCCTTTGGTAATCACATTTCCAAAGGTATTTTGAAATCCCTCTGTGAATCACATAAGCAATAAGGGGTCTGCATGCATATCCACAAAGGTTGTTGTACACCTATAATGAATAGCCATCATTGACAGACTTTGCTGCATTTTAACTGGTCTGAAATATACCTCAGGCATAAACCCTCATTCACACTATTCAATAGAAACTGTAATGAGTGTGTGTGACATGGATGACCTAGGCCAGGGATCACTGCAGTGGCTGGGATTGTCACAAGCATACAGATGTGACCTAAGATCTGGAAAGCAGCAGCACACTCTGGCAAAGATAACAGATGTGTTCATGGAGAAAGCAGGGTTCCCACCTCTGAAATAATGGAGGTCACATGTACGTATATGTATTTGCCACACAGCTACCTGACGTGCAATGCACATACTGTTGTCATTATGATATGTCATGCAGTAGTAAAGGCAAAATCCACAACACAGTGACCAACTGTGTCACACACATAGAGCACACCCACACCTACCCAGTGCAGGATTCAAACCCCTACCTAACTACTTTATGATACTGGAGCAGTACGCATTTACACGATGCACTATACACATTACTGGGAGTTCTTCTTTCCACAGGTATATTTGTAGGATGGTGACATCATCGGACTTGACAAAGATGAGTATACCACTTTTCAGGTGTTGTAGTTGTCTCCAAAAAGGTTGCGCCTCTACAAGGAGATACACACACACACTGTCATACAGTTGCCAAGTGCAGCATTCAAACACCTTCTTAACTAGGTCACGATACTAGAGCATAATGCATTTACACAACGCGCTATACACATCACTGGGTGCTCTTCTTTCCACAGGTATATTTGTAGGATGGTGACATCATCAGACTTGACAAAGATGAGTATACCACTTTTCAGGTGTTGTAGTTGTCTCCAAAAAGGTTGCTCTTCTACAAGGAAATACACACACACTCTCATACAGTTGTCAAGTGCAGGATTCAAACCCCTACCTAACTACTTAATGATACTAGAGCAGTATGCATTTACACAACACGCTACACACATTACTGGGAGTTCTTCTTTCCACAGGTATATTTGTAGGATGGTGACATCATCAGAATAGACAAAGTGGGTTACATTAGGAGACATTAGGTGGGCTACATAGAAGGCATTTATAGACACTTTGGCAATGTGATCATCAAAGGAGAGTTTACTGTCTACCTGGGTCCCCAGGGCCATAATTACATTCTCCGTACATACTGGATTCACACCTATGTGGTAATTTGTGTGCACTTTGTTTTATCCAAAGGGGATGACTATGCATTCTTTGGCATTCTGCTTGATGGCATTGTTTTGACAACAGGTGTCTGTCTCTGTAAAACCCTTCTGTAGGATGTCTGTGTCAGCCGTGGAGTTGATTATGGACCACAGTTATCAGTCATCTGCAAACTTGTTCAGCCATACTCCTCCCGTGCTTGCCTGTACCTCTGAGCAGTATCTACTGAACAGTCAGGTTCCCAGGACCAATACATGTGGGATGCCATTTGTGACTGGTTTAGAGTTGGACATGGCACCCACAACTCTGAACATGTGTGTTTGATCTGTGAGCCAGTTGGACACCCATCCTGTGACATAGCTGTTAACGTTCAAGCTGATAAGCTTGTCCATGATGCCAGAGTGGGGAATGGTGTCAAAAGGCCTTAGTGAGGTCCAGGTGGGCTGTGTGGACTACATTCACCTCCATCTATGTCCTTGGTAACTGTTTCAAATAAGTCAACTAGGTTTAGAAGACAGGATCTACCTTTAACAAAGCCAAGTTGGGTAGAGTCCAGTGTTTGGAGGTCCCCATTGTCTCTGTTTATGGGTTCCATGATAATTTGCTACATAGCTTTGCAGACCAGGCTGAGTAGGCCTATAGGGCAATGGTTTCCTGGTTCTGTTGTGGCACCCCCTTTGTGGATCTGGATGACTGTTGCTGTATGCCATTCCTTGGGTACATAGCCTGTGGAAAGGTTGAGTCTGGACAGTGAATGTAGGAGAGGGTGTATTTCCTTTTGGGGCTGGTGTAAGTTGCAGCCTGGGACACCATCCAGTCTCATTGATGCTGTGTTCTTTGGTTTGGAGAGGGCTGTTTTTACCTGCATGTCCATGAAGGCTGGTGCTCTGCATTCTTCTGGGATGGGCACAGGCCTTTTTGGGGGTGATGTGGGGGGGGGGTTTGCACTGAACTTGTCCCCCAGGATGTGGGCAATGTAAGTTGTTTCAGTGTATCTTTTTTCCATTTTGCAGTACCTGACAGCATTTTTGAGAGTTGCCACCTAAATGTTTGGTATAGCTAACGAAGGCTTTGTGGCTGTTATTCTTACATTCCTTGGCAATTTGTCTTTAGAAACTGGCTTTGGATTATTTTATGAGCGATCATTGTTTCTTCCTAATAATGATCAGTGATGCCTTTCCTTATGTGAAGTTTGCTCTATCATGTGTTCGTTCCCTCCTTCTGTTATATAGCTTATTTATGTGCAACAACCACCAGATTGCTTTCCTAATTTTGGAGGAGTGCATCATGGTTTTATTTGGCATGTCTCGATCCATGCATCCCTGTAGATGCTCATAGAATGCACTTGTAAATAATTCTGCAGATTGTATAGCATTATCCGATAGCAAGGGTGCTTTTTAACTTTCCACTTTGGTCTTGAGATGTGTGCTGTTTGCTTTAGAAACCTTCTTCACAGTGGTTTCCTTGACTGTGGGGGGGGGGGTGTGATGTGGATGTCCAGTGTGATTACTTTATGATCTGATATTACCAGCGAGGGGTTTATCTCTGTTGTGGAACACTGGTACCCCATGTTGGTGATGATCAGGTCCAGTATGTTGTCACTTTTAGCGGGCGTGCTAACCAGCTGTTCCAGCGCGTTTGAGTTTTTAAACTCTGGGAAGCATTGGGCAAAGGACATTGTACACGAGTAATTCTCCCAGTCTGTATTTTGGTAGTTGTACTCTCCTCATATAATGGTGTTTGGTAGAACCTTCATATTTTCCACTGTTCTCAGGAATACTGGGTGAGGTTCCTAAGACAAGGTAGGTGATCTGTAGCAGGCTACAATCTGATAAGCAGCTTTGCCCAATGTTAGTTGCACTTGCATGGTCTCCAAGACCTCATGCTGTGCCACTAACCTGTAGGTGTGGGTATCCATAAGGTAAATGGATACACCACTTCCTTTTGTATTTCAGTCTGGGTTTTGAGGCCAAAGATCCGAGGGATTGTGAGTGTTTTACGTGGAGTATGTCCAACAGCTCTGTGTTTGACATAGCTTTGTATGTTAGGCAGGGATCACCTCTGAGTAGGTGATATGCAAGAGAGTACAGCTGGAGCATTTTGAGACTGTATATGTATGGCATGTATTTCAGGCTGCTAATGCTATTTGTGAGGTATTTCTGCAGCCTTTCCAGTTGTTGTTGATGTCTTGTGAGGTACATAGCAAAAGGGGTGTTGTACTCTATTATGGATCTAGTGAGTGATGATTAGAGGGGAACAATGTCCTCTTCTATCCTGCATGAGACACCTTTTGTGATGAGGTGTGCCACATAGAAGGATTTCCGAACTACTGCGGGGATGTGATTATCACAGGTGTGTCCACTGTCCACCTGTGACCCAAGGTCTCTTATTACACTTTCCGTGTTAAGTATACTACCGCCTATATTGTAGTTCATGGCTACAGAGTTCTTACCAAAGGGGATGACAATGCTCCATTTGGCATTGAGCTTGAGGCCATGGCTTTGAAACCAGGCATCTGTCTCATTGAGGCCCTTTTGTAGGATGTCCACATCTTCAGTAGTTTTGATTATGGCTCCTAGTTTGCAGTCATCTGGAAACTTCATTAGTCACAGACCTTCCACGTTATAGTTTACTTCAGGGAAGTAGATTCCAGACAGGACAGGACCCAGGACTGAACCCTGTAGTACTGTACTTGTCTCTGGTCTAATGTCGTACTTGGAGTCTGCTACTTTCACAGTTTGTGTTCTGTCAGTTAGCCAGTTGGCATCCCATCTTGTGATATAGCAATTTATACCTAGTTTAGTGAGTTTATCTATAATTCCAGAGTGGGGGATGGTGTTGGAAGCTGTGGCAAGATCTACATGGGCTGTGTGAACCACTTTACCCTTGTCTATGGTTCTGGTGACTGCTTCAATGATGTCTATCAGGTTTAGGAGACATGATCTGCCTTTTACAAACCCAACATGGTTGTGGTCCAGTGTTTGGAGATTACCAATGTCATTTTTTATAAGTTATATGATGACAGATTCCATGGCCTTGCAGAGCAGGCTCATCAGGCTAATGGGCCGCTAGATCCTGTGGTCCATGGTGGCTCCCCCCTTGTGTAGTGGGATAACCGTCACTGTGCACCATTGAGCAGGCACAAATCCTGAGGTGAGGCTATGACTGAACATGGTACATAGCTGTGGTGCCTGTTCGTTCTGTAGTTTGTGTTGACCACAGCCTGGGATGTTATCTGGTCCCATGGATGCTGTGTTCCTGGCTTTGGAGAGTGTTTTTTACCTGTGCAGCCATGATGACAGCAACTTTGCAGTCTTCTGTTATAGAGATGTGCTCTTTCATGGGTGAGGGGGGGTAGAGTTAGCATTGATGCTATCTGCCAGGATGTTGGCAATATCAGTTGGGTCTGTATATTTAGTGCCATTGTGCTGTAACTCAGAGCAGATCTGAGTGTTGCCATTGAGATTCTTGACATAGCTATAGAATGCTTTGTGGTTGTCTTTAGAATCAGTGTTGATTTTGTTTTCATCACTAGCTTGGATGATTTTATCATGGATCACAGCTTCTTACTGATGTGGACCATGGAGCTCTTCTCCTCATGGGATTTTACCCTGTTTTGCAACAGTATTTTCCTTCTGTTGTGCAGTTTGTTTATGGTAGGGGCACACCAGATTGGCTTCCTTTTCTTGGAGGTTAGCATCTTGGTTCTGTTTAGGATAGCACGATGCACGCAGTCATGTAAGTGCTTATGAAGTGCAATTGTGAAGGGTTCCGTAGTCGTAACTGTATTGTCCATCTGCATGTGTGTCCTGCAGTTCAGCACTTCTGTCTTAAGAAGCATGACATTGGCTTTGGAGAAATTTTTTAACATAGTTTCCTTAATGGTGGTGTAGGTCCAGAATGTGGATATGTAGGGTGATTAGCTTATGGTCAGATGGGACCAATGAGGCGCTGACGTCAGGTGTAGAACACTGGTCATGTAGGACAAACCAAACCCCGTAACCAACACAAATAACCAAAAAGTGAGCTAAATGCTACTCATTGCCAGAAGTCTCAGCCTCCAGATGCACACACTCGAGGCACTTCTCATTATGGAGAATATTGATATCTGTGCAGTATCGGTAATCTAGTTCAAGGCTCCAGACAGCACACCTGCACTACCAGGATACTACTCATTCCATACCTTCCAGCATCAGAACCTGAATCATAGCACATAGGGTGAGGATGTATCCATATTCATCAAGGATACCTACACCTCTCTCTCTACATGCTCTCTACAGGATATGTACCCATAGAATGTTGCACAGCAATGTTCTTCACACTCCACAGGGGTGGGTCCACAAAAAACCCTTGGCATTCATGCTCTATGAGCCTGACAAGTGTGTTCTGCAAGGCAATGAAGCCAATCATAATGGAAGTCAACAATACAGAGATTGGAAACCTTCACACAGTTGAGCACACACAGTTTGGCTTGGTCAAAGGCAGACCACATCTCCTGAACTGGGAGGATCTCTTTGACAGTTACACAGGCTACGGATGATTGAAATGAGATCCACACAGACTATCTATGCCTCGCTAAGACCTTTGGCACCATTCCCCAGTCAGGTATCATAGATGAACGCAACTACCTGCCCATGAATCCATACATCACAAGATGGATTGCAAACTGTCTCACAGATAGATCCCACACATTACAAGTTGCGGGCTACATGTCAGACTCTACACCGGTAACGACTGGTGTCCCCCAGGGTTCAGTCCTGGGGTCCCTACTGTTTGGTATGGACTTCCCAAATGTACATGCCAACACAGGAGATTTGTGGTTGACTACGTTTCCTGGGAACTGTAAAGTGTTTGTCATAATAGATTCCCCGGAAAACAGACAGATTCTCCAGAAGGGACTCTATGAGACAGATGTGTGGTGTCAGAATCATGGCCTCAAGCTCACTGTGGAGGAATGCATAGTGATCCTCTTTGTTGAAAACAAAATACCCACAAACTACCACATGGGTGTTACCCCTTTGAAAATGACAAGGTGATGAGGGATCTGGGGACACAAGTAGATAGTCATCTTTCCTTTGGCAACCATGTTGCCAAAGTGATTGGGACATCCCATGTGGCCCACCTAATCAACAAAGGGTTTGCATCAGGATCCAAAGAGGTAGTGTTGGCACTCTACTCTTACATCATCAGACCCATCATTGAGTACAGTGTACCATTTTGGATGT
Source organism: Protopterus annectens (assembly GCF_019279795.1). Classification (NCBI taxonomy): domain Eukaryota; kingdom Metazoa; phylum Chordata; order Ceratodontiformes; family Protopteridae; genus Protopterus; species Protopterus annectens. The sequence goes on from NC_056739.1 coordinate 1,659,308,003, forward strand.
ACTCGACTTAGCATATCCAGCAGCTGTAGAGACCACATAGGTACCTCACCAAGAGGATTACTGGCCTCAAACAGTTGTGTTATGCAACACAACTGGTAAAACTAAATCTGTTCTTTGTTGCGTAATGCCTACTCAGAGGCACACTCTGCCTAACATACAGAGCCATGTCCAACACATAACTGTTGAACATGCTCCATCTACACATAATAACATCGAGTTGCCCTACACATTCCAGGGATATGAACCTCATTAGAACGATGAATACAACATGCTGGTGGGATAGAGTACCATCCCAGACACTTACCTTACTGTGGAACAGAGTCCCAATGTACATCACACATAACCCCACGCTGACACTCTTCAATTGGAACCTTTATGAGTGGATGGGAAACAGACAGTTCATGCCAGGCATCAAATCAGCACCCACACTAGAAAGAGGCTTAGGGTACTAACTATTAGAACTAGGCCTTGGGAGACTACCCAATGGTGTGGTGAAAGCTGCACAACTTGTGTAGGCTGATATATGCCTTCGTGGAGATAGTCTACTACATACCTATGGACCTATGTGACAGGTACATGTCTACAGATAGTGGATGTTTACTTCATTGTACAGTCATGTTGTACAGTAGGCACATGGACCACATACACTGTAATGCTTACAGATACTGGTGGCTGTTATGTACAGTGGGAGAGATATGCACCTCATGTCTTTCGTGCCATTGGGATATATGCTGGGTGGGGAAGTCCTGGATGGCTCCTTGTCATGGTCACCCTCTTACACACATCTCTGCCCATCCATCTTTGGCTTATTATACTGTGTTGCCCCTACATATATATATATATATATATATATATATATATATATACATAGGTAGGTGATAGGCTATCTACCTGAAGGCATATATTAGTATGGCCAGAGTGTGCAGCTATCACCACCCATGGAGTTAGTTCCCTAGGCCTCTGTGTAGTAGAGCTGATGAGGTGATCCATGGTGTGACAGCTCAGTTTCACATACACTTATCAAGACTCTTCTGGAAGAGTGTCAGTGAGGGTCTCAGCTTAATGTCGGTCGGGAGCCTGTTCCAGAGCAAGGGAAGTCTGTGAGTTAGTCATGTATCCCTCCAACATGTTATATTTAATGTTGTGATGATGATATCCCTAGAGCATGTGGTACAATGAGCTTGGGTTTACTTCAGATAGCGCATATACATCAGTTCTGCATTGGACATGGACCTGTCTGTTGGGCAGAGATCTCCTGAGTAGACAGTATGCAACAGAGTACAGATTGAGTTATATTCAGTCTGGTTGCATGGAGCAACTGTTTGAGGCCAGTAATCCTCTTGTTGAGGTACTTAAGTGGTCTTTCCAGCTGCTGAAGGTGCCTAGTCAGATTCATCACAGGTGTGTTTTGGTACTCTCTGATGGGTCTGATGACTGATGTGTAGAGGGAACCTCCTTTGACCTACATGCAAAGTCCTTGTCTGTTTGTGGGAACACATAGCATGATTTTCTAACCACTTTCTGAATATGTTTCTGGAAGTAGAGATGACTATCCACATGTGTCCATAGATCACTTATTATCACCTCCATATTTAGGGTGTTGGCACCTATGTGGTATTTATATGACTGTAGCTCGAGGGCATATTTTTACACCACATATGTCTGACCGAGACCCTTTTTAAGGATGTCTCTGTTGTCCCACACATCGATTATGGCAACTTTTTTGCAGTCATCCACAAACTTTGCTAAACATAGCCCTCGTGTGTTTGACTGTATTTTTGAAAAGCATACACCAGACAGGAGGGGTCCCAGGACTGGGCCATGGGGGACAGCGGTTGTTACCAGCTTGAACAGGAGACCACATTTCTTACCTTGTGGGATCTATCTGTGCCCTGTTGGCAATCCATCAGATGACATACATATTTATGCACTGATTGTTGATTTTGTGGATACAACATGTGCCTGGGATGTTGTAAGATGGCTTTCCAAGGTCTATGTGGGACGTGTGTAGCTCATTTCATTCATTGATGTATGTCCTGGGTGACTGCCTTGAAAACAGTCTATCAGGTTTGGGAACCATGATCTGCCCCTGACCAAAACGGAATTGGTAGAATTGGGTGTTTGTAGGCTCACAATAGCTCTGTTTATGAGTTCCATCATGATGGACTCCATGGCCTTGCAGATCAGGCTTAATAGGCTTATAAGACAATAGTTCATATGGTGTGTTGTGCACCAACACTTGTGGTGTGTGCCAAATGTTGCTGCTACACATTCAATGTTTTCATATCCTGTACAGAGGGTGAGTCTCAAAAGACTGTTTAGGTGCAGGTTCTGTTTGTCTTGGAGTTCACATATGACACAGCTAGGGAAGCCATGTCATCCCATAGAGGCCATGTTTTTAGGTTTGGAAAGTGCTGTTTAACCATTGTATATGTGATTTCTGGGTTATCACAGTCTCCAGGTATGATAATGGGCCCTTTTGTCAATGTGAGGGGGGTAAATATGTATGAACCTGTCTGACAAGATGTTGGCAGTGTAAGTCATGTACATGTATTCATTTACAGTTTGCATTGACTCAGAACATATATGTGTTTACATTGATATTTATGACATTGCGAAAGTAAGCTTCATGGTTCTCTATGGACTCTTTGACAATATTTTTGCCAGAACATGGATTGGATAATGTTAGGAGTGCTCATTGTTTATTGATGATACTGATCGGAGATTTATTGGTCTTCTTTGAATTTCCACTTTCTCTGAACAAGTTCAGTACTTGTAGTACATAGTTTGATTATGACAGGAGTCCAATATATTATATGGGTCTGTTTTCGTATTACTGTGTGCGCAAGGCAGGATTGGTGAATAGTGACATGTTTCTGTGGTGAGAACTGCAACTGCCAGATATGTGGGGCCCACTGCTGCACTCTGACATGGCCTAAGTGTGTGAGCATGCCCAGTATGACCTTTCAGTATGTTGCTGACTGAGATTTGTTAAATTTGTTGAGGTGTGTGAGCACGCCCAGTATAGACATATATACTATATGTGTGTGGGAAATCAAGTTGTTTTTTACTTCAGGGCTCGCCTTTGTGTTGTACATTGACAGGAAGCATGCTGTGCCTGCAGGCCTTCCATGAGTTTCTTTGCATAGACTTATCAACATTTCTATATACAGGGGGGACAGCTATTAGTTGTACATTTCTACCCAGGGGGCACACCTGATTGTTACTGTGGGTGTACATTGGATGAGGGGTTGACCTGATGCTTATACACATTTGGTAGGCCTGCACTGCTATGTCAGGTACTCCATTTCAGTCAGTACTGCTGCCTATCGTACTGGCTTGAGGCATACTACTGTACTACAGAACTTTGCCTCCAATTTCACATATATTAGTTTGTGACTTCATAGCCTACCCAACCCACATCACACTGCCTGGCCTGCTGTTATCTGTCTGCATAGGCCTGGGGGGGGGAGTTCAGAGGGCATGATACAGCATTGGTTTGTGTTTGCATTAGTCTACAATTGCCCTGCTGTGTCTGTGCCAGTGAAATGCTGTCATGGCTTAGTGTTTCAGTACTGTGACTATAGTGCACAGTATCCTGAGTTTGAGACCTGTCACTGCTTTTTATTTTCCTGCTGGGCAGACCTGACTGGTTAAGGAACAGTAAAGCAGGTGTGAGCGTGTTTACCTGACTTTGCCCAACATTGCCCAACGTTGCCCAACATTGAGCTGGTTTGCGTGGTGTGCAGCTCCATGCAATTATGCTTAAATATGCTTAAATATGCTAAATAGTGGTAAAATGTGCTTAACACTGCTTTATATTGGTTAATATAGGGCAGTCATGCCTCAGGTGGTGCTACAGGGCTGCCTATGTCGGATGCACATAATACACTCCCTATACATGTTTGAAACAGGTAGTGTCAAGTTAGGCATCCCTTTTATTGTATGTGCGAGTCAAAGAGAGGTGTCATTTCCAGGGTTCCTACTGAGTCAGTGTATGTGCTATGCGTTGCCTCTTTGCCAAGGCCAGGGCATACTGGGCACACCTCCTTCTGCCTACTGGGGCAGGCTCAGGTTGTTCCTCCTCTGAGTCATGCTGTGCCTGTGCAGGCCTTGGCAATGGTGGGGGGTTGTTTGGCCCTGCCCCATGCTGTTCCTGCTGCAACTGTTTTCGCAGGATCATATTGTGTAGCATGGCACATACCATGACAATTTGGGTACATGTAGTTGGTGAGTACTGCAAGGCTCCACCAGATGTGTCCAGGTACCAGAACTGTGACTTGAGTATCCCAAACACACACTCAATAATGTTTCTTGTTTGTGCGTGTGCCTCATTATGGAGTTCTTGTTCGGGTGTGTGTGCATTTCTGATGGGTGTCATCAGCCACGGCTCCAATGCGTATCCAGCATCCCGCACTAGGTGACCATCAGGGATGTCCCCATTGGCAACTCTCTGGTACAGCTGCATCAGATGCCAGATGTGGGAATCTTGATAGCTTCCAGGGCAGCCTGCACACACATTCATTATTATGCTCTGGGCATCGCACATGACCTGGCAGTTGATGGAGGGGAAGCCTTTGCGGTTGATGTAGACTCTACCCCACTCACCGGGTGGTGCTTTAATGTGAATGTGTGTGCAGTCTATTGCACCCACCACCTCAGGGTATTCTGCTATTTGGTGAAAGAGACGCATATTGCTGGCCAATGCCTCACTGGTATTGGGGAAATATACATGCTCACCGACATGTGCTGACATGGCATCCAGGAACTGGTGCAGTACCCTGGATGCTGATGCCTGTGAAACCCCCATCATAACACCAGTTGGTCTCTGGAAGGTACCTGTTGTTAGTATTCGTAGGCCAACACATATTGGTATCCACTGGGATGGGTTCCCCTCTGTTTGGCATGTGTGTGAGGTGTGGCCGGCACAGCTCAACAATTTGCTGCAGGAGGTCTCTGTCCATTCTATAGTGCTCTACTATCTCCAGCTCATGTAGCCCCTGGTAGGTTACCCTGGGTCTGTACACTCTTCTCTGTCTCCTCACTGTGGGTTGATCAGCAACATTCACAACATCACCACCCTCAGCACCTTGCACATGTTGGTTTATAATAGCAATGGCAGCCCTTAACATTTTGTCAGCCTGAAGCTTTTTGAGTTTTCACTCTTTCTAAACTGCAGTGTGGCAGAGTTCTTGTGAAAAAACAGGTTAGACTGCTGTTTGCAGAGTTTAAATTGCTGGGCTGGGCTGGGCTAGTCGACTGCCTATGTAATTCGCTGATTGTGATATATTTCACCTGGCAGCTCTGCTAGTTCTCCTTGGTTAACTCCCTACTACTTCTTTTCCTTCCTTTTTCCCTTTCTGTTTCCACAAGGGGCAGCGGCGCACAAACAAGCGCACACGCACGCACACAAGCGCACACTCGTCTACACGTGTGCACACGCGCACACACGATGTGCACCCATTTGCAATAAATTTCGGATATATCCACGGCGTACTCCTTTGGTTTCTTGTTTTCAGCTACTACCACTGTAAACATGCCTCTTTGCAATCCTGAGCAACTCAGGGCAAACACATGCCACTGTGCTCCAATCACCTTACAGTCTTTCAGGCATACCCCTTCATGATGTCATCTATCTTCCCCTCGATTACTAACCTACTCCTACACTTACACTCTAGGGACATGGCTCACATGCCAGGAAAATTTGGGATTCGCTATCCTTATCCTCATTTGCATAGAATTGTCTACTAATGCTTGGTTACATCTCTCACACTGAGCTCCCCCCCCCTTAGCAACCACTTATAGGTGGCCATGTTATTTGCAGCCTGCCATTCACCTGCATGGCAGAACAAGATTTTTAGTGTAAAAGCACATTTGTGGCTATTTTTCCATGTTTTTCTTTTTATTTAAAGGGCAGCATGTTTGCGCGACACTGCACTACTCTTAAATATCAGTGATCGTGGAAAAAAAATAACATTGGATTTTAAGAATTTACAACATTTGCAAATGCCATTGGCCTTATATTTGGCCATTGGCATGCTTTCTTAATTAGATGCAGCCTTTATTTGGAGCTGTCATGGCTCCGTTTAGCTATTTGCAGAACGGTACTCCACTACTAACGGAGTACATTTCTGCAGATAACACTACTCTTACACGGACAGGTTAATGGTTCCTGGATAGGAAATTTACCTCATTTGCATAACTTTCAGCAGAAAATGAGGTAATTTGCATACCATAACACTGTCCATGTAAGAGTAGCTTTAAAAGCTCTCATGCATTCCCCTACCGGCTATTGCTGAATCGCTCGGCAGACATATTGCCTGTCTGCCATCTTACACTGTTCTTACACTCCGAGCAAGCCTTCGTAAATCCGGCCCATTCTATTTCATTTCTCCAAATATTTTTTTTTTCTGTATATGGAAAATTAACTTGCTCAGTAAATTATATGAATTTTACTTAGGGAATATGCCCTACAATTTGAAGTTCCCTGTGATACTATGTCCCTTTTTATGAAAAAAGCACAAAGCAAATTTAGAAAGATTTACCTTCTGCAGTGTTATTATGATGTACCTTCTGCTAATATCTTTACTTACTTCAACTGCATACATTAATCCTGTTTCCACACCTGTAGTATTCAAACTAACTGTGATATGTTGTTAAATATTTCATTCATTTGGTACACTAAAGTAGTTCTCAGTTTATAGCTCAGTCTGCCGACTAATTTATTTTGTCCCATACTGTAAAATACCTCAACATTAATTAGGAGAGATCAAATCATATCCAACACGATGACTGACTATTCCCTGTCACATAATTTAGATTGAAAAGTATAACTATAAATTAAAATATTTCATCATATAAGAAGTGTCAACAACTAATAATATCAGCCATGATTACAGAATCCCATATAATAACATTATTGTATGATAATAGGCTACCAGAGTTCTTTTTACATAGTCTTGACTTTTCATACTTAAAAAAAATCTCATATTTTCATTTTTTCTACAGTTCATTTATACTTAACATGACAATGTGCAATGCTTATTTTGACCCTTTTAGACATTTACCATGTATTTTCTATACACACTGAAAATGTGCTTATTATAAATTTGTCTAGTGTTTTCATTGTACAAGGGCAAAATAGATTTTTGTTCTGTTTTATTTTCATATCTCCACATTCCTGCAATGGTGTAACACAAAGGTTATACAGTCTTCTGATGTCTTTAATTGTATAATGTGGGCCAAACTATTTTGCTTTTGTCTTTGTGTTGTGAATATGATCTCCTTCTCCATTTCACTGTATGCTAAACTTTTTTTTATGTATCTCTTGCTTTTTTTCTCAATCTGAGCTGTACATTTTGCAAGTCATTTTCAGTTTGCATGTTTTGGTACTCAACTTCTAAGTCAAAAGCAACATCAATAATTGTCTTATATTGATATATTTCATATTTGTTATGTTTAAACTAGAAATGCCATCTTGATTCTATCAAAGACTGCTGTTCTGCCTTTAAGATGAATATCACTTTGTTTTTTTTTTCCAGTTTATTCATTGTCTTTTTCAATTGTATTAGGACAGATTTGACAAGTTCGCTTTAATTTTCACGCACCTCATTTTGGCCATTCTAAAGATGCTTTGACTAGTTCTGTAATTTGTTTATGCTTCTGCATTTTACATTGATTGTTCTTACTTTCTTTTTTTAGATACTCCAAATTCTGCTGACAGTGAAACCAAGCTGCATACGGTCCCTGTTTTAACACTGCCATTTGTTCATTTGCCGTATCACTTTGCTTAGATTTTCTTACTTTTTTGCTTTACTGTTCCAGCTTGTTTTGGAAATGTTCAGAAGTCTTTTGGAAGAAAAGCTACAGTTACTCTATCCATTTTGACAGCTTTTTTGTTGGTCAGTTAGCTACCAGCCTTCTAATCCATTCTATCCTTTTATTTTCATTTTAAGGGACCATCTGTTCAAGTTTTACAATTGATTTTCTCTGCTTAGAAACAATGTCACATGTCCCTATTATTGCAGAGCTGTAAAACCCTAGGAAATTTCTAATTTATCATTGTGGATGTTGCCTGGTCACGTGTTGTGCAGCCACATTCTTTTGAAAATTTCTCTAATTACCTTATTAATAATATCTATTTTTAATCTATTCCTTTACTACAGCATTACTTACTAGCAGACCTTTTTATTCATTTGTTTGCTGTGCAATGTTTGGGTAACCTCCTGGTTGACAAAGATTGAGCTATGTGGGTCATTTGCCTGAAGTTGAACCAGAGATCTTCCACAGAAAACCACTTTTGGTGAATTGTGCTGGCAACAATACCCTTTTTCAGGACAACGTCCTTTTTTTAAGTTGGCATGACAGTGGAGTTGTTATTTATAAGTTTGGGGGGGTGCAGGGCATAACCCCAACATTAGGGGTGCAGGGGAGGCTTGTCTTCCTGCAGAAAACACTTAACTTTTTTTTCAGACTACTTTTTGGGAAGAATGTACTGATGTGGTGGTGCTGCGGTAGCATTGTCGACTCACAGCAAAACGTTGTCCGTTCAATTCTCAGCTAAAGCGTCTTCTGTGTGGAGACATGCGTGAAGGGGCATACCTTCTTTGAAGGGTGTGCATCAGAGCTGGTAACTCGGCATGTAAAAATCTTCTACCAATCATTAGGGACCGGAGTTCCTCTGTGGTGACCCCTAACTGGGAAAAAGCCGAAAGACACAAACAAACTTTTTGGGAAGAATGCAATTCAGGGATTCAGATCTTCATCAAGATGAAATTCATCCTCTCACACTAGAAGCACAGCATTCTATTACTTTTGTCAGTCATTGTACCACACGTAAGATTTAGTTTCCCAAATTTACTTAAGTTATGGCAAATTTCACATCACAAAAATGTTTAGGCTGCAGCAAAGCATCAACAAAATATTGATTGTTTTTGTGCCTTGGGAATCCTCTTTTATTTAAGGAAATCTATGTATAGGCACAAGGTTTTGTAATTTTTGTAAATAAAATATTTCTTCAGTTTTAAACACTTAGCACTCAAACAAAAGCCTGTTTTTATATATTTTTCCCATTAATTGTTCCACCAATTTCTTATTACTGTTCATTATAGGGAAACAGATTTAGACAGTACTCATTACAATTCAGTCTTGCGGACTGTTTTGCCATCACTTTTTCTTTGTCTCTTACTTCTTAACCGACTGGGTTTATACCATCCCAAACAGTCCATTTATATTTAGTGCAGTATACATCCCAGCCTAATTCTGCTTTTCCTGCCAAAAAGATTTATTTTTCTTTTGAACAGGTACAGGTTTTAAAAAAATATAATATATTAATTAGTTTATATTTGTGAAGTTGAACTTTCAATTGTTTTAGGCCAAAGTACAAGATGCCTGTAAGCTCTTCAAGCAGCTTACTAAGTTTTCAGATAACCACCATTGCTTTAGATTCATTTCAGCACACAATGTGCATTTTATGATGCAAAAAATTCTGAACTGTCGGACTTATTTTGTCCATTTTCATAAAATTTGTGTTGCAACATAATTTCTCAGCATCTTCCATTCAATAATTTTCAGGAAACCATTTTATGCTACAACTGTTCATCAGTTTTGTTAATGTAGCACTATTAGAAGCTTTCATTACTGTTTGTCATTGTATTATTGTTTCCTCTGAATCCTTTTAGTGCTTCTTTCTGCAATGTGTTCAATACACACCCTGAAGGTTTAAGCAGAACATCTGTTATTACTTAACAAGCAGAACTTACATGAGTGGGGAAGATTCAGGCTAAATATTTTAGGTAGCTGATCAAATCACAGTTTGCAATGTTCATAGGTTCAAGGCTGCATAGATAGTTATATCACAATATAAATTAATTTCTATCTATCTATCTATCTATCTATCTATCTATCTATCTATCTATCTATCTATCTATCTATCTATAACTAAAAGGTCTTTAGAAAGCAGAAACAGTACAAAATATTTTGTTCTCCTTTCAATGGATTCAAACTGATAAAAGATAGACTGGTTTCATCATAACAACAAATTATTTAGTGTTAAAAACACCTAACACTACTCAAATAACTTCTGAAATCATGTGACTTTATTAAAATTCTATAAAAATAATATTTTTTCATCTAAAACTCTAAACATGCTCTTTTCATTATAAATAGAATATGTAAACAATTTAATTGGTTCTTAGGTGATTACTAGGCTATTGTCCCAAGAGTCATTTTAAGCCTAGCCAAGATTACCCAGATTTCCCAAAATATTGCTAACATATGTCAGTACCCCAAAGAATTGTATAAGTTACAATATAGGGTTGTATACATCAAACGTTTACAGGCTACCCCTGTTCATTATGGGCATAGGTGCCAAACCAGGGTTAAATTTGTGATTTCCCATCCATTGGTCCAAGTTAAATTTGAATAAGGTTAGTGGTGAACTTTGCTTCCCAACACATCTTTTTATTTATTTATGTATAAAGTTAATAATTATCATGTCATGAGATGCTCACTAACTCCATACAGAGGTTAATAAATAGAACAACCCTAATTCAGCATTTAACTTGCATATATTATGAATATACTCACAGGCACCATCTGGTGTGCATATTTTCATGAACATTAGTTAGTGTCTTTGAATGACCATCATTAACCCTGTACATGGTCACTCAATACAAAGTCAGTTAACTTGTTATACTATACGAGCTTGAAATACTCTGCCGTATACAATACAATCTAGGGTTGTATATTACACCTCTGTTCAAATAAATGTGCTGCACTGAAGCAAACATATAAACCTCAACACGGCAGGCAGTTCCAAAGATATTCACACACAAAGTTAACTAGCAGTTACAATAGCTAACCTCTGTACCATGTCAGAGTCAATTTACCTCAAAGCTCACACACACAACACAGCTCATTTGCAGATGTCTACTTCCTTCTCTAGTATGGTAAGCTATTTGATAAACTAGTTTTGATTTACTTAGACCATGAAGAACAAGGAAAGGACAAAAGACATTAGGGGATAGTCAAGTATGATAGGAGGAAATAGGAGTGGATTAGTGGAATGTGGAAAAGGCAACAGACAGGGGATTGGTAATGCAAGTGGTAGAGACATACAAGAAAAGTGTAGGAAAACACAGAGAATAAAATGGGAAGAAAATTAGGAAAGTGAAGGGAGAAGTAGGACAAAGGAGGGACAAGAAAAAATAAGGAATAAAGAGATCAGGGCATGACATAAACTAGAAATTAAGGCACAACAGTGGTTACATAGGACAATATTAGAAATAGAATGAGACAAATACAGTGGGGACCAGAGAAGGCCAAAGCCAGTGAGGAAGACTGGTTAAATGTACAAAGTGGGTCTGAAAATTTGAGACTTTGTATTACGAAATACAATGTCTGAATAGAAAAATGCATCGTTAGAAAATTAAAATGATACACAATCACCAAACTACGTGTCTGCAATATATTTATCTAGTTTACTGACAAAGTAAATAAATATTTATACAAATACATTTAAAATGGTAATTAAGCTACCAACACCCTCCTGCACTTGTAAACCTATACACATACATCAATCCATAACTTCACACTACACCAATCACTTTTGAGACATAAACCCTATTCAATGTTCCTTTACCCCAAATTATTCCAACTACACCTACAACAAAGATCCATGACAAAGAATTCCAGGACTAAGGATTTACCATTTGACTGAAAAAAATGGACTTAACTTAATGAAATGCACTTCAGTTTCAATTATTATAAAGCAGAAAAAAACATGCCTCAGGATTTAATAAAATCTGTGTAGACACAGTGTAGAGCCTACATGAAATGTTATTGTGTCTGTGTACATGGTTCCACCTCGCAGCGCACTATGCATATTAATGATGGTGCATTTCCAAGGGAGAGCTGAGGAATACAAGTATGGAATCAGTGTAGGGAGAGGTGTAGTGCTCACCATGTCCACAGATGAGTAAGAGACTCCCCGGACTGTCCTTTTGTGTTATGCTAATTTTTTTATTTATTTTTTTAATAAAAAAGCATGTTTGCGCAGTGCGGAGTGCATTAATGCTAAGCGCCACCCACAGATAAGATATCAGACACCTGCCAGACATCTAAAAATAGAAACCAGATATATTTAATTATTTATTTAAATGTATGTTTAAGAATATCTAAGAGTGTTTTCTCAGCATGGCTTGGTTCTCAGCACTGCTTATAGGTAGGTCAGTGTTGCTCTACTTAGACTATGGTTCTGCAGGTTTTTCCACTTCTCAGCACAGCTGCACTGGTTTGCACAGTGCTAAGTGATGCAACACTTTTTAGAATGTTGCCCAATGATGTGTAAGGGTGGGAAAACAGCCTATATTAAGCCCAATAGGTGGGAATACAGCAGAATCTGTAGGAGTTTTGTCTCTGAAAGGTACTATGGCTGGTGTTGGTGAAAGTGCGCACTTTTGGGCACAGTGTTGGGGCATTCTGGAGTCCAGGATCATGGTTGGACTCCTAGTAAAATACCTTGAAGACCATCTACTGCAGTGAGGTTTCCAGGGCTCAGAGTGTAAGGTGGAGGCCTGGGACTGGCTGGCCAGAGAACTCACCAGTGTCACTGGTATCCCCCACCCACACAAGTGAGTAGTGTCATCACCAGCATGATGACCTGATACGAAGAAAGGGGGATCTCTTGGATACCTGGGTTCAAGAATCTTGGTTAGGGAATGCCCCACAAGTATGTAAGTAATTTTACCTCTGTTTCTCATCTGAATGTCTGCAAAACTGGTATGCATAATGGTGTGCTCCTCTCCCAACAGCACCAGAAGAGACAGCTGACAATGTCAGGTCGCATGCCGGGTGCCTGGCCAAGATGCGCCATGACTGTGGTGATTATGGATATATTGCTAAATGTAGTGATATAAGAAAGAAAGGGTAATGCATTAACTGCTTTAAAGTATATACAATAAAGGCTGTAATGCAATAAATGCGGAATTAGAGCTGTATTGCAAGAAATGAATAATGCCAACTGTTCTTCAATAAAACATTAATCAATACTAATAACACCAAATAAAATGGTGTACATCAGGATTGTCTTGTAACCATTGCAGTAGAACTGTATGCACTCAGGTTGTAAGGTAAGGTGCTGCAGTCAAGTATAACACTGTAATAGCTGGAGAATGCAGATATAATGGCTGTTAGTTGTATTGTTTAACACATATAGTACCATTCAAGGCTGTCTCTAGAACAATATTGTTCACATAATGCTCTGTCATCCACAAACATCAGGTGAGCAAGGTATATGGGTGAGGTAGCCCACTTCATTATCTGATATTGTTTGTTGACTTCACAGATATTTCAATCCACTAACAATAAAGTGTGCACTCCAACATTGTTAGACTGATAGATGGCATACCTACTACCTGTGTTATTCTTGTATTTCATGCATGTGTTCTACTGCCACTGCAGTCTAGTATAATAATGTAGTAGTAGTACTGCCAGGTCATAGTTTGGTTCCATGTAAGCTCCAGGAAAATATCAATCAGTCAGTAATCAGCACTGACTCAGTAGCTCAGTTTGTTAAATGCTCTGTATATAGTACATTTTGCCACACACAGACCAGTGTTCAAATCCAGTGCTAGGTAGCACTAAATATTACAGTAGCAGTCATGTAATGCTCACAAATTCTCTCTCCACAGGAACTACATGTAAATGGGTTTGTAGCCCATATTATGAGAAGATAAGTGTGTGTTTAGATTTCCCAGATGGTTAAAATCACTAGCAGGATTATGAAAAATCAGAAATGTACAGTCAGAAATAATATGTGTAATCCTGGTATGGCTGTATGCCTGGAGTGTCTCTTAAAAGTTGCTGCAGTCACAGTCACTGCTATTGGGTTCTATTCCTATGCCTGCCAATCAAGGCATGACTGCAGTTTAGTGTCTGTACTATACACATACATGTCTCAAGTGTCATGATTTCATGTTATGTAATTAATAGTGTATAATCCACCTGTTACAGGAATACTATGGCAATAAGTACCTAGATTGCAAAGTATCATCATTTCAGCCTACAGAACACCTTGGTAGTTATATAGATCCACCTGATGTGCAAATGTTCTGTGTAGGTATGTACCCACAGTTGTTACCATTTGGCCCATAGTGTCCCATGCATGTAGCTTGAGAGGTATGTATGTGCTATGTCAGCTACAGGAGACTTGTACTCACTGTAAACATAAAGAAAATACAGACCCGTAGAGTAGATAGTAGTACTGTTGTCAAGGAAGTAAGCTGCACTGTTACTAACAGACTGATTTTCTCTCTCTCCCCACCCCTTATCTTAATTTATTTATTGCTGTTATTCATTGGTTATGCTTTACTATTAGCATATGCTCTTACATTAACCATTTATTGGGGCATGTGTTATTATTGCTATGTATTATAATGGATGCTTATTAACATATCTTGTTAAATTACCTATATTGTTGGTCTTATGGTGTAACTGTTACTGGCATGCTGTTATACTGACTATTCTGTTATTTATTGTTGCGTTTCACATAACTTGCATTGATATGTAATTGTATTTCCAGTGTTCTGCCATGCTGTTATTACTAATAATCTTTTCTTAATAACTAACCTATACTTATTGCAATACCTCCATTACCACAGCACATCGGGGTAGGCCGTTTCCTGTGATCCACCTACCTTGCCTCAACTGACCATGGCACCAGGTCCTAGCACTTTTGGTACCCAGGCTGATGGTTCTTCCTCCACTGCCCCTTCATGCCTCATGCATGAGGGGATGGGGCCCAGCCTCCCCCTGGGAGTGGTGGCAGAGAGGCTGCAGTCACCCAGTATCAACTGCCGGTCATGGTGTGCAGGATTGTTCATCGGAGCTATGAACACCACCTGTGCCAGACTGTGAGCATTCTCACTGACATGGTGGGCAGGCTCACCCTGGTGCCCAGCCTCCAGCACAGCCACCTTCAGGGCAGTGAAGAAGCAGTGTCGACTGTCCCATGGGCGGGGACATGAGTCATGCTGCTGACTTCTGGAGGTATGTGTGACTTGGTTCCACAACACCTGTCCCATCCAAGGTGTTTACCCTCCATGTGTCACACACCACCCCTGTCTGCTGTCTTGTCTGCCTGCAAAGGCAACCTCTACTACGCAACTTACCTCCCCACATGTACCTATGTCCCTTCCTCTACATTTCACTCACCTTAAATAAATGGGCACCTGTCCCAAAAAAAATCGTCCCATACATAGTTCTCTGTGTCACACATGTTTCCGCTGGACACCACTAATCTGGTCTAATTGGTTTCACAACACAGTTATGTTTCCCTCACTCCTCTCTCTGGGATTTGAGAGTCCAAATTCATTTACAAACTCTGTCATACCCTTCTTGCACATCTCTAACTGCCTTTCACTATGTTTCCCCCCCTGCTTGCCCCTATTTCACCATTTTCTTATCACCCCCCTTTTTCTTTTCTTTACATTTTTAGTGTGGGGTTGTGAGGAGCGGCATGCCACACAACTTTGGTTAGCTATGCTTAAATGAGCTTTAAAGAGTAAATGTGTTTATTACATTGTCTGACACATGTACAAAATGAACACTTCTGGTAAGTTTCAAACCCAGGCCCCTGTCACCTACAGCCCATGACATTAACCCACCACAACACACAGATCTGATGCAAAATAGCTGTTTCCATCAAAACATACTGATTGCCACCTACAGTCATTAGGCATGGAATGCAAGTAAAAAACTAATGGGAAAAATGGGAGTGTACCTTGGACTCTGGTGCAATAATACACCAGTAGACAGCCCAGCCAGAAACATAATAATGAATGTAAGAGAGGCCTATGATAGCAGGTACATGTGCCTTTTTATCAGTAACTTGTGGAAAGACAACTGCTAAGGCAGCAATGGCAAAGTACATATACAACAAAGACCCTGGTGCAGAAATACAGCCATATAAAGCCATGCACATACTGATGGATGTAGAAATGTTTCCCACAGCCTGTATATGTGCACAAATGTCTTGTAAATACATACACTTTCATGGTGACTCACTGGTACAGTCTGTTAAATTCCTTGCACATAGTACAATTTGCCACAGACAGTCCTAGGTTCAAATACAGTTTTGTCTAGCAGTTTAATTACATTATTGTGAAGACAGCAAGTAATGACTGAGTCATACAATCCTAATCTACACAGGTTACTGCTAGTTAATGAACTGCTACCCACTTTTGCAAGTCAGAGGCCTGCAGGTAGGGACACACTGCAGATATCCATATAGCCTAACTATATGTTGCCTACTACTCTGCTATTGGCAGTGTTGCATAACAGATGTATCTTAATCACATGCCTTGATTAGACTGTACAGGGTACCCTTACCCTGGCTCTGCCATAACAACAGGGAAACACAGCTGCCACAGTTACACATACAGCTTGCTGTCCTCAAAAGTGCCCACACTCCCTCCTATGTGCACTAGGCTACAGTACGTAAAGGTAGCTGCTTAGACCTAGCTTACCTCCCAACTCCCTAGAACAAGGGAATAGGACACAGCCTGATGTGATGTGGGTAAAGCCCTCAGATAGGGACACATGTAACAGTTTGCCCCTACAAAGATAGTAGGTTGATAGATTAACAGCTATTGCATTCGCATGCATATTCTGATGTGTATGTAGTCTGACACTCAAGTGTGTCTCTTTCCTTACTTACCTCAACCCACAATGTTTGCCAGTGAACTGCCAGATAACCACTATGTCATGGGACACTGACCACACATATGAGGTGAAACTGTGGACATACTCCATAAATCTCTACAATTGACAGTTATTGTACCTACCCTCTGTGATACTATATTTTCCACACCTCAGTGATGTCCATCTTAACAACTAAGAAAGGCGCCCAGATCTACATGAAGGCCTTATATATTGCACTGTGGTGGCATGTCATTGGCCAATGATAGTGCAATTCAGCTGTTTTGGCTGCAATTAGCAATTCTAAGCCACATATTGGTAGAAAGGAAATTAAATACTAATGAGCAGTACCTTTAAAAGACAAGCAGCTGCTTATGGTGAACAGCTCTGTATGAGACTTCACTCACATGGAAAGTGGATTTCAAAATGTTTACCAGAAGCAAAGTTCAAAAAAGGAGTATTGCACTCCAGCAGGTATGTAATAGATTTCTCCCTATAACATGATGTGGATGGGAGCATATGAAACTAGGACAAAGCCATAATTTGTGGGGGGAGAAAGGCCCAAACTCAGCAATAGTGTTTAAATATTTGTCAAAGATCCACAAATTTGTGTGAAAATTACCAAAATTATGATGAAAACATCCTGACATTCTGCAAACATCTGTATAGTTGAGAGGTATGATGCCTACAGGGAACATATACTAAAGCAGGTTTGCATTGTTTTCTGAAATTGTGACTCACTGGCGTTGATGGACTGTTACCATACAGTTGTTGTAATACCACACAGTTAATTGTTTGGCAGTAACCATATGACATATTAGTGAGAGTTTACCTATAGGGGACACACCACAGTTGATTGCAGTGCTGGGTGTTGGAACATACAGCAGAATCTGTCATGGCACACAGGGACATACCCCAGTATTGCTACTATCTTGGTGGTATCTACACATGTAAAGTGTTGTCAGACTGTGGGGTATGACATGTGAGGGAGCAGTGGATAGTGCAGGCCATTGTGGGTGTGCTGGATCTGTACATAGTGGATATCCATGTATCTGTTCCTGTAATGTGTTCCCCTTTTGTTGTCTTTCATGAACCACATGCCACTGAAGACATGCCCCCTTCTCAGAGGTAGAGAATGACGTGATAGTGGATGGACTGAGACAGCACCATCACATCTTGTTGTCCAGGGGAAGGCATAATCAGGAGCAGCAGGCAGTATTGTGGGCAGCCCTTGTGTGGGATGTAAATCAGATTGGTAGACAGGGCAGGACCTAGGGCAGGTCCAATACCGGGCCACAGACATGCTGAATGCTGCACTATGAAGGGCAGCTGATGTTGCCAGGGATTGTGCCACCACCGGTAGAGGGCATTCAACAGAACATCCACTCATAGCCACAGAGGAATTTCTGGTGAACCTAGTAACAAATAACAGCTCGCAGGCATCCATCACATAAAACATCGTGGAGATGAGTGTCACAGTGTCTACAGCAGAGGAGTGTCCAGATAATCATACTGTGTTCATCAGTGTAATTTTGTATTAGCTATTGTGGCAGGCTATACATACCTGTACATGGTTGTTAGGTTTATCTGCACAGTTGTGCACATACTCAGATTGTCAGCAATACAGCCAGTATCACAGTAGCCACTGTATATGTGGATATATGCACATATTACCTTGTAGTGCTGCAACATTTGGTGGTGCTGAGAATACCTTT
Organism: Protopterus annectens; assembly: GCF_019279795.1. Taxonomy (NCBI): domain Eukaryota; kingdom Metazoa; phylum Chordata; order Ceratodontiformes; family Protopteridae; genus Protopterus; species Protopterus annectens. The sequence continues at coordinate 1,659,326,416 of NC_056739.1, forward strand.
CCATCACCTTTTCATAGGTATGTCAGGAGTGGCCCAAGTCCCTGGTCCTGTACCTGGTAAGTGTGATACAGTTTTTTTTACAAATCATATATACCATATGGAAGTTAAGGGCTGCCATATTGCCCTATATACAAATGTTGTGTTTAGCCAGAGTAGAATATTTCTGTGTTCCATTCTGGAACAGATAACTATGGTTCACATACTAGATAGTCACAGGTTTGTATTTGAATGACCATCAACACTTCTGCACTTATAGTTATGAGCAGCTACACAGCCTGGTATACATGAGGCAATTACTCCAAGATACCTATTCAAACACATCAAGGAGATGCTACATATCTGAGGCAGTGATGCCAGTACTGGCATATCATTCTCAAGATAAGTGTACTGGGTTTTATGTGTAGGTCAGTCAAGTATAGTGTCATATTTCATACCTTATAGGTAGATTATACTGACAACTTTACCTGGATGTGGCTGATGTGTATGTTATAAAGGGCTTAACTTGTCTGTGTATGTTGGTGTGAGGTTGTCTGTTGTGCATGGGGGTGGAGATGAGAAGATATGTGAGTGGTAATGCAGTTGTGGATCCTCATTTTTATGAGTCTGTGTGATTACCATACATAAAAGTGCAGGAAGTAATGTACTGCTTTTGTCTTGGTTTTCACAGGTGACCAGGAGAGTTGGAGCCTGTCCCCTTCACAACCTGATGTCAGTGTCTCATCGGACTCTGATGATGATGGTGGCCATAGTGAGGCACAGGTGGGGTTGTCGGGGGACAAATCTTTCCCAGAGGTTGACATCCCTTTTCTGCCATCATTGTCACCCCACACAGTCAGCATGCCCACACATACCCAGTCCACAGAGGCCACAGATATTGGACAGTCAGAGGGGGGTGACATTGAACAGGGCAGTGTGGCAACTATGGTGTCAGTGAGTGCAGACACTGGCTATAGCTAAAAAGCTGGCGAGATCCCACACAGGCAGATTGACAGGGGTGCTCATGGGAGGACTGCTGTCCATCCACCACCTGCAGCAGGTATCACATCACAGGTCACTTGGCAATGCAAGACAGATGCTTAGGGTTATGGATGCAGCACAGTCTGACATCCATGACTGCCTCCACCACATTAGGAACACCCTAGATTGGCTCACCGATGCAGTGGAAAGATGGTGGGCTGAGACTGTGTTGGAGTTGGGTGGTGGACACGTGGATGTAGGTCAGCAACACCATCTGCTGAGAGCCCACATGACCATGCACAGTCATGCTCCTGTACTGGCAGTACCTCCACTGCTATAGAGGGGAAGTGTGCTGTCCATACCATAACATGGCAGATCATGGGCATGTGGTCCTGGGTGGTCCTGTGGGAGACACAGCCCCAGTATTTTGCAGTCACTGGCAGGTACTAGCACTGCATCTGACCTTGGGCATGGTGGTGCCAGTACTACTTCTGGTAGAGCCAGTTCTCGTGTTCATGGCTGGAGTCGGCAAACTGTCCACTCTACCATGTATGTTCCACAGCTGTCCAATATGTGTAGAGCTAGCACTGGGCTTGACTGTATACACGCGCACACTCAAACACCACTGTCACATGCAGGTCACCTAGAGAAACACACAGCACCTCTCCATGGCCCATCAAAGCCGCACTCCTCCTGACTCACAGACATGCTGTCGACTATTTGGCACAGCTTAGACCTCTGGCACCCCCACACCACACCCTGTGCTTGTGATGATACCTGTGCCACATCCCTGCCATCTATGTCATCAGTGCAGGGTAATGCTACTATGTGTCTGATGCACAGGGTGCCTATATCACTTGACATGTACTTGTGTAGTGCAATACTGTTTTGCCATGCCACTTGTCGTGGGCCACTACAGGTACTGCATGCTGGCATGTGTCTTGACTACACATCACACTTTGTGTATCTTTGTTGCATGATGTTGGACTTGTGATAGTGTTACAGAATGACAGTTGGGTCACGGACCTATGTATGTTTCTGTTCCAGGAGTCTGAGGGGATACACTATGGACAGATGGTGGTAATACAGCAGTACAGGATGGCATGGCAGCACAGCAGAAATATGACATCAGCATGGTATGGCAGTATACATGCATGGCACCTTAGATGCATATGTGTAGAACAGTCTATCATGGACAATGGGGGCAGTCAGCATATTCATGCATTCATACTTTGTGATAAGGTCTGCTACTCTGGCTACATGTCACCTGGGTTATCTGAACTTACAAATCTAGAAGCTGTGGTGATGGAGTTGACACATCAGTTATGATTATGTATAGGAGGGAAATTTAGGGCCATCAGCTAGTCACAGTGCCAAGAAGTGCATAACCATTATATGGGGATAACCCATAAGGCCACATCTGTAGCACTGCACAGGGATATATTTACACACACACACACACACACACACACACACACACACACACACACACACACACACACACACACACACACACACACACTGTCTCTCTCTCTCTCTCTCACACACACACACACACACACACACACACACACACACACACACACACACACACACACACAGTTGGTTGATGTAAGATTAGAATCCCTACCTATCTAAAATTACACACTATATGCTATGGAGTTTATCTGATGTAAGATTGCCAGCCAGCTCTTTTGAGATGGATAACATCAGCAAGCCATGTAGAGGAGGCCAATATATAGGCCAGCAGGTAGTCACAGGGCCATAAAATGCATAACCATTGCACAGAGATAGTCCATACAGGCTTGTCTGTAGTGCTGCATGGGGATATATTTACACACACAGAGTTGGCTGATGTGAGATTAGAACCGCTGCCTATCTACAATTACACAATATAGCTTACAGTACTTATCGCATGTGCCACTGGTTACATTTGTTGCACATGTGATTGCAAGTGCAGTACTTGTAGAGTATGCAAAGTAGCCTTGTGTTAGATAGTATGTGTAGCCTGCAGAGTGATATTGCTTGGTACTGTTATTGTGTCTAGTGTCCTAGGAGTGGGATACCTGTCACTTTCCCTGCTATGTTTGTACAGTTAGCAGTATGGCCATATGTGGCTGGTTGCAGTTAGACAGGAAAACGTGGCCAGGCACAATATGGTCTGTGCAAGCCATGCATTGAACCATTGTACATTGCAACACATGCTAATCTGTGTCTGTCTACAAGGTGACATTCCGCAGGCATGGAGGTCTGTGGGTGAGTGGAATATGTATTGTCATTGCCTTGGTTTGGTTCCTTTAGGCAACTATTTTGATGTGTGAGTGCAGATCACCTCAGCATTCTGAGGGTATGTGGGGAAATCCATACATCCCCACATTTATATATAAATGTGTATAACAGAGATGTCTCTATAAATGTTGCTGTGTGTGTATATTATGTATATGACTTCTGTAGATATATGCCGAGATTCTATGTATCATTATAATATATATATATATATATATATATATATATATACACACACACACACACACACACACACACACACACACACACATGTATTATATGTATATGGGGTGCATACTGATAGATACACTACGCATGTGGGAGGGGGATAGGATAAAACAGATATGTAGAGGTAGCTGGCTGTATGTACAGCTATATTTCCACATATCAGGTCTTTGTGAGGAAGAGGCAACAGAATTGCACTGGAGTTCACTAAGTGTAGAAGCATGCCCAGTGGGACTGTCAGTACTTACAAGGTGACTCCAGGCCAGAACTACCTGTACTCTAGGTCAGGATTTTTTGTTCTACAGACATTGGCAGCTGCACCTGTTTCCACAATACAGCACTTCCCTGACATTGTGCACAGCATTCCCAGACTGTGTGCTGTAATTAATATGTGACTGGAGTACCTGATGTAGCACCTCATACAGGGTGACAGGCCGCATACCTCTCACCATACCTCTCAACTTCTTAAAGCAAGAAATCTGGACAAAGCCATTAATAAAAGTGGGACAAAGGCACAAAAATAGGGACAATTTTTTAATATTGCACTTACAAACTTAGAAGGGTGATAGAATAACAGTTTTTGCTATAGCTTGAATTTTCTGAAGAGTATGAAGTCTGAAACTCAAATGCGTGTCATTATTTTCTAACTTCAGTCTTTAATGATTTGTCACTAATTTGCCAGAAAAGCACAATCTTATGAAAAACAGCTAAAAAATGTTAGGCAAAGATCTGGGCATTCTGCGAAAATCTGTACAGTTGGGAAGTATACCTCTCACTGTACATGTTCTTTTCATAACGTCTAGCATTTCAGCCCATATATCTGTCCTGTTCCTCATACATTTGTGATGTTCCAGTAAATTGTTCTATAAGGCAGTCAATGAATAGTACTGAGTACATTCAAACATTTGAGTGTTGGACTTTATATCTTTCAGTTATGCTGTACTGATGCAATTCACTTTCATACTAGCAACCTTCTAGGTGAATCAGAGCATCTGAATGGCTGTCTCTAGTTTTGGCCCTTTGTCCCTCCATTCTCTCTGGCTTTGTCCAGCTTTCAAGCTGTAACAGATTGAGGGGAATGACAGTCTATGGGGACACCACCATACAACTACCTCACATGCAAAAGATGTGGTTGCAGCCAGAGTCAAACCATCAACACCATCACCCATGCTAATGTCCCTAGCCTACTGAGCCACAGAGGCTGCCAGACAGGGTTGCGTCATTCATCACAAAATCAACAGCATACAGACATACAGTACATATTCACCCCTGCATTATGTGAGACATAAAACATGTGACCAGGTTCTATGTGACAGGCCTGGAATTGGCTGGTCTGTTGATATATCATTGCAGATTTACTGTTACAGCAGTGGTAAGGGTACACTGATATGTTGGTGGTGGGGGATAACCATCCCATGCTCTGCTAGCATAGACAGCTGTGCGGCTCTTGTGTGACCCCACTGTTTGCCATCTCCCTTGACTAATGTAGTGGACTTTCCAGCCATGTGGCTTACTATATATTATGGCGCACATACTATTGGACAGAGTACCTGTTGTCCCAAGTGTCTGTTAGATCTTCCCAAGTAGCCCAGTAGCCCACTATATTTCTTTGCATACATGCAGCAGGTCCACATATATGCTACCATATGCTAGTACCCCTTACAAGTGGTGAATAGGTGTACGAATTACTTTGCGAATACAGCAGTTGACAGACCTGTGGTTTGGAGATGACTCTGTCTGATGCATGCAGTATACAGCCAATACATGGTTGGGTACAGGCTGTGTGGGATGGATGGCATAATTTTTACTAATATGTATGTGAATCAGAGTAAGGTATCAGTTCCTAGGGCTCTAGGTTGTCAGTGCATATTCTTTGCATTGTCTCTTGGCCAAGGCCAGGGCATACTGGGTATGCCTAAGTCTGCCTACAGGGATAACCTCACGGGTTTCCTCCTTAGTGTCCCATTGTGGGTGTGGCTGTGGTGACCAAGGCACTGGTGGGGGGGCTGTGTATCCCTTCCCTTTGCTGATCCTGCTGCAGGTGTTTCCGCAGGATAATATTGTGTAACATAGCACATACTGTGAACGTGTGCACATGTGGCTGGAGAGTACTGCGGGAGTCCACCAGATATAGCGAGACACAGGAATCGTGACTTCAGCAGCTGAAACACATGCTCTGTGATGTTCCTAGTTTGTGCGTGTGCCTCATTATGGCATTCTTCGGTTGATGTGTATGCATGTCTGATGGGTATCATCATCCACGGTTCCAGTGTGTACCCAGCATCCCCCAGTAAATGGTCATGTGGGATGTCCCCCATAGCAAAAATCTAGTATAGCTGTGATGCATGACAGATATGGGAGTTGTGATAACTGTCAGGGCTGCCAGCACACACATTCATGAGAATGACCTGGGCATTGCACATGACCTGGCAGTTGATGAAATGATACCCCTTGTGGTTGATGTATATTCTACCCTCCTCACTGGGTGGTGCTTTGACGTGTACATGAGTGCAATCTATGGCACCCAGTACCTCAGGGTAGTGTGCTACATGGTAGAAATGTTACATACTGCTGGCCCTCCCACCACATTGATGAGGGGAAAATAAATATGCTCACTGGCATATGGTAGCATGTCACCCAGGAACTGGTGGACTACCGTGGATGTTGATGCCTGTGAGACCTTGGTCAAGTCCCCAGCTGGTCTTTGGAAAGTACCTATAGCTAGTATCCTAAGAGCTACACATACCTTTGTTTCCACTGGGATAGGTTCCCCTCTGTTGCTTCTGGGTCTGAGTTGAGGTCGGCAAAACTCAATGAGTTCTTGTAGTAAGTCTCTGTCCTCCCTGTAGTGTTCTACAATCTCCAGCTCATACAGCTCCTGGAAGGTTACCCTGGTCCTGAACACTCTTCTCCTTCTCAGTCTAGCCCTATGGTCAGCAGCAGTAGCAATAGCATTGGCCTCAGCATCTAGCACAAACCAGCAGCTCCTAGCATTCCTTCAATTAAAACTCCCAAGTCTGTACTCCACTGGTGTAGAGTATGGGGGTGAAATCAGATTGTAGGGTTATAGTGCTCTGCTGTAGATGCAGCCTTTGTGATTCGTTACCTATGATGCATTCCACCTGCCAATTACATCATTAAGGACTGTTGATGGCCCTTGTTTAAGTGATGCAGGGGTCATCAGTAATTAAGATATCATTGGCTTTCTCAGCCAGTTTTATTGTTTTGAACAGCCTTCCTTGCTCAGCACTGGGGTGCACTGCACAAACATGCACCGTGAAGGTAAATAGTGCTCAGCACTTAAGAGTACATGTCCCCATGAAAGGTCACACTCAGCATGGCAGTGCACCACACAAACATGCTCAAACAAAATGAAACATGTGCCTCAAAGGTAAACAAAGTGTAGCAGACACTGTACACCCCACCTGCTCAGCAGAGTGCCATGCCACACAAACAGGCACTGCTGAGCTCCAATGAGCTTACAAGTCCTCAGACACACACCCCTTTGTTGTCAGCTGCTTCTTCTGTGGACACCAACATGGTTCTGTACTTACATGGATGGGATCTGTGGACACGGATACCCATTTGTGCTATTCAGTAACCCCAGCTCATTTCCATAGGGAATCTGTGCACACATCCTGGAAACAGCATGGTTCCCAGGAACTGCCTCCTTAACAACAGAACCATTCCACTATTGTAGATACTCCACACAGGGTCCTATAATACATTACTGTCACATACTACTAAATTTCGTTTTTACACTTTTTAATTTTTTTTCATAACAATATGTTTGCACACTGTTGCATGCTGTAAAAACATACCCAGATTATTAAAAAAATATATTTTAGCTTATTTTCCACATGGTGTTGGACACATGGTGGATAGTTTTCCACATATCTGCCTCTGATGTGCTATTTCTGCCCATCTACCTGCCCGTTTATGGCCCCTGTTGTGGTTTTATTTTACATCTTGTACATGGAATCTTTCCATGTACACTACAGACACTAACACGGGGTCTGAAGGACTGCCTATCTGCTTCCTGGATTACTCTACCTCCTTCATTTGCATGCAATTCACCTGCTTGTCTGGTGATTTGCATGCCATGGATTTTTCCATGTAGGTGCATGCATGCGCTCCACCGAGCTCTGTTTACTGGATCGCACACCTGCTTACTTTCATATAAATAATGTGCCACTATTCCTACATGGAATACAAGTCTATGTAGGCTTTATTAAATTCCTCCCATAGATAATACCAGATATAATGTCATGGAGAAATAATATTACCACATTATAACATACTCTGACCTGACAAGTTCTTGTGCTAAAACTAGACTATTGATCCAATGGACCATTTGTAGCTTAGCCACTGATCCAAGATCATGAGTACCCAACTACAGGAGTAATTAATGCATAGTGTTTACCTCTTTTAATGAGGGCTTGAGGGGTCAGACTCAGGGACTGTTTCCAACTGCCCATCCGTTTGTCTAGGTTATACTTAAAGAGGAAAATGGAGCTGATTTTCTTTACATACAAGGGAGTCTATTCTGTAAAACAGGGATTACCAGGTAGAGATATCTATGTCACCAGCAGGTCCTATTTAAGTTTCAGTGGATGGTTAGATCTCTTGACTGGGTGTTTAGGTTATTATTTCTTGTGAGGATGTAAAGGAGATCACATAGGACTGGGTCATTTGAGGCAGAAGCATAACTAGCTCAATCAGCACCATGTACAGGTACAACAAACTAGTGTCCGACCCCTTCAGCTCTCCAAATGAAGAACAAAAACAAAAAAGGACTCATGCCAAAGTAAAGGAAGTGAGTTGGACAGCCAATACCCTATCCATGTCCCCACTCCCTGCTCTTCAAGTTAAGATAAAAAAAAAACAGTCTGTATACCAGATGACCAAATACATCACACACTCCTTCCTTCTGTCCCAGCCAATTAGATCCCATTTCTACACCTTGCCATGTTTTAAACCATAGCAAACTGCTTGCTACAAATGTAGAAAGTAGTTGCTAAAGTTTATACCTGCAACGAGCACCATAGCACTCAGTTTCAGTTTAAAAAATAATATTTTTTTTACTTTTAAACTTCAGTGGATAGCTTGCTACAGTTCACATCATGCACAGAGTACTACAGTGCTGAGGTGTGACTGCAAATGCAATAATAGCTTTTAAAAGCCAAGATGCACTAAAGAGTGATCATGAATAGGGTTAGTGCAGGGTTTGTCATAAGAGTTTATGATGGCCAATTGTGCCACCTAACACTTTGCACCCAAGCAGTCACCCCATTTCCCCACTCTAGCTATGCTATTGCTTTGAGGCTCTGTACTTAAGGCAGAGGTCATCTCTCAAGAATATGTAGGAGACAGAAAAGACAGAAAGAAAGAAAAAGACCAGTTTAAGCTGGTTAGTGTAGCTTATGTTAGGCATGTCTTTGATTGTCCTAGTAATGAAATGCTGTGGACTCTCAAGATGAGTCATATGCGTAGACAAGTGTTATATTAAAAGGATATTATACTCTATAATGGCCCAGACAAGGGAGTATAGATGGATGCTAACTTCCTTAGACATCAAAGATATAACCTTGGTGAACAGTCTGGCAAGATAAAAAGATTGCCAAATGACAGTGTATACATGGTGGTCAAAGGATAGTTCATTGTCAAAGAATGTGCCCAGTTCCCTAATAACTGATTCACTTTTCAGAGGACTGTCCTTGGTTTGCTAAAGGACACAATGCTGTATTTTTTGGCATTTAGTTTAAGGACATTGTCCAGACACCATCTGTTTGTATGTGTTAAGTCTTCCTGAAGAATCTGGATGCCAGATGGGAATATTATGACAGCACAGAATTTCAATTCATATGCCTTTGGTGTCAGCCTCTACATCAGGGAAATAAATTCCAAAAGGTAGTGGTCATGGGACTCATCGGAGGGAGGACACTGCTGGTAATTATGCTGTTCAATAAGAACTGTCTCCAACAGATTGATTTCTGTCAGTAAGACAGTTTGTTATCCAATGGGTAACATAGAGGGTTTACATTAAGTTAAATTAGTGTATCGATAACTGCAGAATGTGGGATGGTATCATAGGCCTTGGAAAGATCCAGGTAGGCAGGGTGAATTGATTTTCCTGAATCTAATCCTTAAGTGTCTTGTTAAAAGAAGTCCTTCAGCTTCAGGTTCAACAAAATACAGTCTCTACTCTTATACTTTATTTTGTCATACATGTTGTCAAGTGGTTTAGGTCCAAGGTTTACAGACTCTATGTTCTTGTTAATAAGTTTCATTATGATGTGTTCCTTCACTTTACAGACTAGACTAGTAAGGCCTATAGGGCTATAGCTTATAGGGTTATTTGTGGGTCCCTCTTTGTGTTGGAATGACTACAGCAGTTCTCCATACCTCTGATATGAATGCAGTGTGGAGGGTGAGATTGAATAAGTTTAGTAGCCAGTCTATGACACTCTTTCTGATGCAAATAAGAAGGCAGATTGGCAGATAGGTTTATAGTTCCATAGGTATATATTAGGCTAATGACCACCAGGGCCTTTATAAGCCTAGCTGAGCAACCCAACCCAATTGCATCTCCTTGTAGCATGTTCGTCTAAATTGGAGGGTTATGATACTTAGGATGGGTATGTTATTTAGGAGTGGTATGGTAGTTAGGGGATTGTTAAAAAGGACCCATATTATATCATTGAATGCTTAAAAAAGCGAACGGTGAATAATTGACCCCGTGTAAGTGAAAGCTTACAATCTCAAAAGCTCAGAACAGAGATTTTTTTCCAAGGGAAAAAAAATCGATTTTCCAAAAAAAGAAAAAAAGGAAAAAAAATTGAAAGAATACATAAAGTAGGGGGCTGTACCCCCCCACACTTAAATATACCAACTCCAAGGTCACACTACAGTGCCAAAAATGGCAAAGTAATGGAAGCGGCCAAGCAAATTCTTTCCCTGGGAAAGAATTAGCTTAAAAGTCGCTTCGCTATTTTGCCTTTTCGTTGATTTAAGTTCGACCAAGATGCATTCAATAGAATGCGTCTTCTGTCATCTAATAGGAACCCATTAAAAAGCTATGTGTGGAGTACGTTAGTTAGGAAATGTTTATTTTTGGCCTCTGTCTATTTAAGACATGAGGGCCAGCTTGAGAGTGAATTTACAATTTTCCATCCGATGATCAAGGTTATGTTTAAATAGGATTAAGGTTAGATTCTGCTTCACATGGATGTGAAGCCTATTCCAGAACAGAGAGATCCTTTAAGGCACATATCTGTCTCTCCAGCATTTTCTGTTTATGTCACAAGCAAAGTTTAAATCCCTGGATCTAGTGTTTCAGGTGTTGTTCATTTTACAGATGTGCGAAAGCTAAATCAGGGCTGGGTCTAAGGATGCAAAGCACAGATCTCCTCTCAGTAACCTGTAGGAGACTGAGTACAGAGTAAGGGCTGTAAGACAATCTGAATAAAATAATAAGTCAATACCACTGATTCTCTTGGTTTGGAACTTCTGTGGGTATTTCAGCTGTCGTATATGCATAGTTAGGTAAATGCTGAAAGGGGCATTGTACTCAATGATGGGGATGATTAGGGCCAGGTAGATTGGTACTATGACTTCCTTGGACCTGGATGCCATACCCTTACTTCTCAATTGGGCAACATAAGATGAGTTTCTTAATACCTTGGCTACATGTTGGTTAAAGGCCAGATCACTGTCTTCATATGTTCCCAGATCTTTAACTACTTAATCAGCTCTTTGAACTATCTTATCAGTGAAGTAATTTGCCTGGCTGGGCATTTTCCCAAAAGGCACTGTAAACACTTCTTTGCACTGAGTTTTAATCTGTGGCTTTGGGACAATTCTTTTGTCTGTTAGACCCTCTTGCAGGATGTTGGTGTCATCAAGAGAAATTTATGACAGCTCCCAATTTGCAGTTGCTTGCAAACTTGGTGAGCCACAGGCCCTTGACATTAGCCTTGTCCTCTGAGAAGTAGAAGCCAAACAGGAGTGGGTCCAGCATGGAACCTTGTGATACCCCACTGGTAACCTGACTCTTGGTGGTGGTGGTCTCACTAATCCTAATGTCTTGGATTCTATCTGTGGGCCAGTTGACAATCCATTGAGTTATGTATGGATGTATGCCTGTTTCAGTGAGTTTATTCACAATACCTGAGTAGTTTATTGTATTAGATGCCTTAACCAGATCTAGGTAGGTAATATGCACCATTTTCCCTTCATCCATTTCTTTGGTTACCTTCTCAAAGAAGTCCACCAGGTTAAGAAGGCATGACCTTTCCTTGATAAAAAAACAAACTTGGATGGGCCCAGTTTCTCTAGGATGCTAATGTCTTTGTAAATCCTTTCCATCATAATTTATTCAATAGTTCAGAATATTAGAACAGTCAGGCACCATTGTGAAGGAGGATAACCATTGCTGTCCTTCATTCACCTGGCACATATCCTGTTTTGAGGCTGTAGTTGAAAAGTGACTCAAGTGGTCCTGATAGGTCATGTTTCGGGCTATTGTGGATGTAACTTGGGATAATATCAGGCCCCACTGAGGCTGTAATTTTGGCCTTAGTGAGTGCTGCTATGGCCAGCCTCCTGCTGATACATGGAGGAGTTATGCTAGTAGGGATTTCACAGGGGTAGCAAAGATTGAGTTGAATTTGTCAGCCAGCAGATTTATTGTGTCGCTCTAGTCAATGAAGGTGGTACTACTTACTACCAGTTCTGCACACTGCTATTTGTTACCTTTGAGGTTTCTGGCATAACTGTAGAAGGCCTTGTGGTTGTCTTTAGTTTGAGAGGTTACCTTGACCCCATAATTAGTCTGGTTGAATTGAATTAATCTTCTTTGCTTCCTGTTTAGTTTAGTTAGTGAGCTCCTGTCATTATGAGAGTTTCTATTTCGGATTTTGGCCTTGACCTTTTTCCTTTACTTATTTACCCTGTTAACATTAGGAGTCCACTAGTGTGGTTTGTTTTTGGGGTTTATTTTGAGCCTACTTCTAGTAGGTACAGCCAATAGCATAGCTAGGGTGAGCAAAAGGGGCAACTTCCCTGTCGCAAAGTGTTTGGGGGCACAATCAGCCAATCCTGATGTTTCTTTAAAAGACGATATTGCATGTGTGGTCAAACCTGAATGTTGCAGCACTCTGTGTGTGAACTAAACTGTAGCAACTATTCTTTTTTTTTAAATGACAACCTGGGTGCTGTAGCACTCCATGTAGGCAGAGTGTAAACTGTAGCAACTGTTTGCAACATTTGTAGTATGCAGTTTGCTAGAGTTTAAAAAGAGGATTTTTTTAAACAAAAACATGGGTGGTGAAGTGCTTCATTCATGCAGGGGATAAACTCAAGCAACTGTTTGCTACAGTTTAAAAGGAAGAAATCTTTTTTAACTAAAACATGAGCACTGTAGTGATCCATGCAGGCAGAGCATAAACTGTAGCAACTACATTTGTAGCAAACATTTTGCTGCAGTTTGAAAGCAGAAATTACTATTTTATAAATAAAAATATGTTAAAGGAGGGTTGAGGGCCTGGTGGCACAGAAATGGGACCTGAATGGCTGGGGTGGGGATGGGGTGTTGTGTATCTGGCCATTGAACTTTTTTTTTTTTTTGCTTTTTAATGAAAGATCAGTGGTGATAGAGATCGATTGCATTGTGGCTTATTACAGAATAGTCCCCTTTTTTTTCTTTGCTTTCAAGAGTAAGAGCTGAGAGGCTGGGATGCTGTTTTACAGTATTGGCCCAGGGTGCGGGGCACGGCAGTCTCTATGCAGCCATTTACTTGTTTCTACAGTATTTCTGGAATTTCTGTGAATAATTCTGCATAGGTTGTTACGAAGTCTGGGTTCTGACTGGGTTGTCCGAAACTGTCACTTGATATGATGTAGTTTGCTTTAGTTTTTAACTGTAACAGGTTTTGCTGGGTTTTCTAAGTCATTTTTTATTTTGAAGAGACAGCTTTATGAATCAGCCTCAACAGTGAGCACATGATATGGGCGGGGGGGGGGGGGGGTCAACACTCTCCTGTATTAGGGAAGACTAGATCCAGTATGTCTGTACCTCTGGTTGAAGTGGACAATAACTGATCAAGAGCATTTTTGTTAATAAAGTCCAGGAAATGCAGTGCCTTCTAGTTTGAGGCAGTGCATGTTTCCCAGTCCACAGAGAGGCAATTAAGGTCTCCCATGAATATAGAGTTTGGTTGTATGGAAAGTTCCTCCAGCAGGTCTAGATACAAATTGTGGGAGTCTTGTGATACAGATGGTGACCTATAGCTTGCTAAGATATAGTAATAGAATCTATCTAGGGTGATTTGCATGTGGATGAACTCCACGTTATCAGCCTGTTTAACCAAACTTGAAGTATACTTATTGCTAATGTTGATCAAGAGACATCCACCTTAAGTCCCTGTTTGTGTGGCTGATGGTCTAAATGTGTGGAAGGCACTGTAGACTTGCACTTCCAGAGTACTTCCTGTGGCCTTAAACCATGTCTTGATTATGGCACAGATATTCTCCAGAGTATATAGAGCTTGTAGGTGTGGATTTTCTTGTTAAGGCTCCTAGCACTGAGCAGTAACACCTTTAGGTTCCTTTGGATTTTGTTTGTTATGTCAGTAGCTTTTTCACTTTCACATTATCTAAAAATGGCTGTAAAAAGATGGATATAGTTTTAGTCAAAATCTAGTAAATCTGGGGAGACAATTGCAGGCCATCTTTGTCAGACCAACATTGTTTGTTGATAATGTCCTCCCACACTGATACTGAATCCTCCTGAACTGACACCAGAAACTAAGTCAGTTGTTAAAGTCAATAATTTTTTGTTCATAGTGTGGCATTATCCTTGGTGAGGGCAGAATGCTGCTCAGTGCAAGACTCATACTGGTCGGAATGACAGATTCAGTGAGGTCCATAACGTTTCTCTTTATATAGTCCATAGAGGTAAATCTCAGATCATTTACACTCACATAGACTATAATGGGATCATGCCTGTACCTGTGGTGCAATGACCTGAATGCATGTGTAACATGGGAGATACTGGCTCCAGATAAGTAACTGACCATAATCTTCTCCTTGTCCAGTTGATGAGTGGGGCATCTGTGTGTTGTACGATGGAGTCTCCTATGATAAGAGTCCTGGGTAAATTGTTTGCTTGGCTTATGGACTTTTTTTCCTAGGGTCCATTGGGTGTAGGCTTATGTATGGTATTTAGTGTTGCTTTTGGTGTGTGCTTTAGAAATGGCTGAGGATAGGCATTGATGTTTGCAGCCTCAGGAGGTCTTTGAGTTTTGTGAAGATTGCTTTTTAGTGCTCAGATGGACTATGTGTATGGTGGACACTATGTAATCTATGTGTTCTTGACAACTTTGTTTGTAAGTGAAATTTTTACCTCCAAGGAAGTTGTGTGTGTATATCTCTTGCATATTATCTTGGTTTCTTTAAGGATTTAAAGGTTACCTGCAAACATGAGAAAACTGCTACATTGTCTCAGGATGCCAATATCTAGCAATATGGCTACAGAGACATTTGGAAATTGCATATCCATATCATCTAGACCTGTATTAAGCTATTAGTTTAAGGACTAGGTTTTAAAGAGGTCTGTTATGGTGGTCTCTAGGGATAGGGACAAGAGTGAATAATGCTATAATATGGTATTAGATAATGGTATGATATTGTGATAACATTATCTGATAAACAGTCTAGCTACACTGAGCTTAACTCAGTGTAATGTTTCACTAATTACAGGTTACAGTCCTATTAGGTAAACTAACTGTCCAGGTGTTTGAGTCTGTACAGGACACTGCCAACCACCACTGTGAGGTGAGTAAAACACTCCAAATGTATGGACTCAAAAATGAAAGTGAAATCTAACTCCCGAGCCCTCTGGCTAATAAAATGACTGCTCTTTAAGACCCACTCGAATGTTTTCCAGCTCAGATAGACCAGGCAAATGCCTTCTGCTACAGGATGGATGACATTAGGCTTCTTAATCTAAAGGAAAAGCAAAAAATGGCCTTAACGTGCAATATAACAACAATCAACTTATTCTCCAGCTAAATCACCCCTCCATAAGGCGATTACAAAACTAAAGAATTCATATACCAAACAGTAAATGAGAGAAGGTGATATGTAACAAAAATACACTTTAAATAAGTCAGAAAATTCTGAATGCAAACCGTGATCACTTAAGCAGTGAAAAACAAGTGCAATAATACAGGCTGAGAGCATATATTTGCCTAGATGGCACTGGATTTGGTGGAAACACTTCTTGAAGCAAGGGCAAGTAGCCAAGTTTTGCTGAGCTCTGTTGAAATGAGCACAGGGCAGTGCAAACTCACCTAATTTACAGAAGCAGAAATGAAAGTGAATTCTTAACTCCTGAGCACTCTGACCACTAAAATGACTACACTTTAAGGCTCCTCTGGAGTGCTCCCCAGGCCAGATAGACCAGATAAACACCTTATGCCACAAGATGGATGAACATAGTCCTCTTAATGCAAAAGCACAGCAAAAAAGGACCCTCAAGTGCAATGCAACAAAAAGCAACTTATTCCCTGTCTAAATCACCCACCTGCAAGTCAATTACATTATCTGGATTCATGGAGGTAGTTTTTTTTTTAGCCTTAGAGAGAAAGCACTCAGGACTTGTTCAGGGTAACTGGAGGGGCTTGTGTGGGTACGCTAATATGTTAGCAAAACTGAGGGACAGATAAGATGTAAAACTTGAGCTGAATTTGTCAGCTAATATGTTGGTTATTTCCTCAAGGGAAGAATAAGCATTGTTGTTGTTGTATATTAGCTCTGCGCAATGTTGGGTATTACTTCTAAGGTTTCTGATATAGATGGAGAAGGTGTTGTGGTTCTTTTTAGCATAGGTGGCAATTTTTAATTAAATCTTGCTTTTGGAGTATTTGACTTTGCTTCCAAGCCCTTTGTTGATTTTTTTTTTCAGTTCTCCTTTAGATGATTGGGAAATAAGTTTGCTCTTATGGGCTATGAGTTTCTTCTTCTCATTGTATATTTTGAGTATGCAGTGAAGAATGACATGGATTCTAGATGGATTCACAGAACTTGTTTATAGCACACACACTTGAACATTACAGCTCTGTGTCAAGATGACAAGAAACATGGCCACTTGGTTTGATCTCTTGGGAGAAAAGAGCATGCTTGAGTTGGGGGACAGCTTGTGCCATACTTCTGCTTTTTGACAGAGGTGTAGTGCAAACAATTTAAGAATAATTCTTCTACAGTACTTAGATGTATTATGATGGCCAGTGATAAGAAGAGTGAAGCTCCTAAAGGTCCTCAGACCATCCTGTCAAAGAAGCATCACACAGGGCAATTTATTACAATGCTTTTGGAAGTCACCTGTTGCATTTAAATGTAGTATAAACAATTTAAGAAGCAGTCTTCTTATCTACCCAGAGCTGGTAGGATAATCAGCGATAAGGACAGTGGGGAGTTCCCTTAGAAGAAACCCAAACTATCTTCTAAGTTTAGTGCCACTCAAGGTGATCTGTTGTGAACCTTTTGGATGTCTGTTGTTGTGACTGCGTGGAGGTTCATACTATAAAGTACCAGCTGCAATAGTTCATTTCATGTCTCTTCTGGAAGATTCTGTATTGTACTCACTTTCCTTAAAGTATCCATTCTGTCACTAAGATCCTAGATTTGCCGCACATCAGTAGTGAAAAGGCTTTTTTATCGCTTTCTGGCTAGTAATTTCTGACAGTGCACCTTGCCGGTATTTGTCCTACCTGTCTCTGAATTATCCATTCTATATAGCTTGGAGCAGATTAGGTATTTAGTTAAATATTTTGTTCTATTTAGTCAAAACAGCTTGCATTTCTCCTCTCTTTCTGGAACTAAAGCTCCTATCCTGTCTTAGCTTGGGGACTGCTTAACTGGGTATACACAAAGTGAGGGGCTTGAGCTGTGTTAAACATGGCCTGGCCCTTTTAAGTGTAGTTAGTTCTGTTCTTAAAGATTTCTATATTAATCCACCCCTCAGCATTAGGCTCCTAATTCCCTGATATTTTTGAACTTCACACTTACACGGGTTCAGGCGCCTAGGCAGCGAGACATTTCCCTGTGGTATATTTGACTGGGGACACATGGTTGAAGTGACAGTCAGCTGCAGAGAAATATAGCTGTTTGCAAATTCTCTGTGGGAAAAAAGAAGCACACACTGACATGCTCACAGCTTTAATAACCAAATGCATGGAGGCAGAGGTAGTAATGAGTGTTGTGCTTAGTGTACAGTACATACTTATGTAACTACAACATGTAGAAGTGTGCTACAGCATGGATGGAATCCTGCAGGCTACTGTAGTCACATTTATGCTCCAGAATGCATTTTAGTTAATGTTTCCTAGACACTGTGAAGGGGGTAGTGGTCCACACACACCGATTATAAAGGCACCGGCCATTGTACACTGCATTTTTACTGCCACTGACATGCCCTCTGGCCAGCCTGCCACTGATGCCTGCCATATTGCATGCTGTCTCATGTTCCCTTGGGGAACATGGACATTGTTTTTCCCCTGTGCATTTGCTTATTGAATTGTGGGCATGGCAACACATTCTTCTCTTTGCCCACAGGGAATTTGCAAACAGCCATATTTCTCTGCAGCTGACTGTCACTTCAGCCATGTGTTCCCAGTCAAATGTACTACAGGGAAATGTCTCACTGCCTAGACACCTGAACCCTCACACTTTACTTGCTAGCAATACAACCCCCCTACATGCAGTTTGATATCCAGTGCTGTATGTGTTCTCTGCAATCAGCCTGCAGGTTTCTTTCACTCACAGTACACATGAACACATTAAGAGTCCTTTAATAAGGTAAGTTACAAAGTTGTATCTTCTAACAACTACATTGGCAGTAAACTAACCTACCGCAGGTGTGCTCCTAGCTGGTCTTGGCATGGTTATTCAGTGACATAGATATTTAATATGATGTTGAGATGGATAATACTTTGATAGATACTGTATTGCTCAATGGAATGCTTTATTATTTTGACTTGTAATAATTAAACAAACAGTGAGATGACATTTTGAAACACAATGTGCATTGTTTCAAGGTTGGCAAATACTGCACTTTATAAGTAAATTATAATAGGTTCATAGGTGTTTTCCAGGCTAATGACCACAAGGGCTTTTTAAGCCTAGCCATACATCACAAATATCTTACAAGTTCCGGTACCCTTTATAAGTATAAGCAGTGGCTTGGGAGGTGAAACATTTCCAAGCAGGGTCTTGGAAGATGAACCATTTACAAACTGAATCATCTGTTTCTGGTTTCCAGGCCTTGTAAGAGCTGGACAAATATTCCTTCATACCAAGCTGTCGTTTTAGCAGTTCTTATCTGATACAAGTACATTTTGTAATCTAAGTTATTTTGTCAGTTTAACATATCTGTTTTTATCAGGATACTTTGTTTTGTTTTTCATTATCCTCATTCAGACTCTATAATAACTGGGTTAGTTTTTTATGGTGTTTTTATGTCTTATTTTGTAAAATTCAAGTTTATGGCTGCAATGTATTTTGCTACTGAAGTTGTCTAGCTGTTAGGATTATATGTATTTTTTACATCTAGGAAGAAGAGAAAACCAGCCTAGTTCATGAGTTTTGATTGTTTGGAGGCAGTTGGCTTTTGAGGTCTGAAAAGTTTTTTTTTTAATGATTGGCTCTCATTTTACATTTATGTTTATACATAAGGCAATGCTGCACATAGCAGCGCTGCAGCATGCACTCTAGACATAGTTGATTTGATCTGACTGCTGGTCATGTTTCTGTTCTATCCTTCAAAAATATTTTGAGTTTGTCATCACACATGTGGTGGGTTTCCCCTGAGCTGTGCAACATGTGCTACATGTTGATATTCAAATCCTTCAGCTAGTGGTCCACTACTGATTAAGACTATCTCTCCCATCTGATTGTAGACTGTGTCACTGTTTTATCTTCCAGTAGCACTGGTCATTAGTTTGGAGTGACACTGGAATCTGAGTAGCAGATTTTATTAAACTGATCCTCTGTAGACTCCATTTAGCAAGCCTGCCAATTGTGTTCTTCCTTCACTTTCTAAATACAAACACATATTCCATTGTGCACCCCCTATAAATTGTCTAATCTTTTACAGAGATTAGCATATGCACTGTTCTAAATACTAGCTTTAACTTGCTTAGTTTCTGCAAGCAGTTTAGCCTGTGCATGTTTCCAAATTTCAAATTCAAACTAGACTAAGCCTGTGCACTTCTCTAAATTTTAAATTAAAATTACATGTGCACTTCTCTAATACTTAAGGCATTGGACATTATGGAAGCCCATCTAACCTGTTTCCCTTCTTTTGTGACTTGGTCAGCTCAAGCAGTTTGGGAACTGCCTTATGCTTGCTGCTAATTAGCTCTTACTTATATCTGTTCCTCTGACAAGTATTAATATTTAACTAATATGAAAGCACCTCCTTACCTAAAACCATGCAAAGTGACCATAGTACACTCACATAGCCATATTCACCACCACCACATTCTCAACAAAATCACATTAAAATGTTAGATGCTGAGACCATTAGAAAGTCTCCGACAAAGCATCCTAGAACTGCTAAGAGCAGGTCTGAAAATATATATTCTTCACTGATCTTATTTATGATGACTTGCAACACTAAGTCACCAAGAGTCTGATTACTTGTAGTCTTGTAAACCTACTAACAAATGTCTTAGTTGTTGGTGACTCAGTGGTTAAGCATACAGCCTCTCCACTCACAAGGCTGGGCATGGATAGGACTGCAGCCAGTTACTTGTCAAGTACATGAATCTCTGACATTACAAGGGCCCTAAAGATCCTTTCCTTGGACAAATACAACTATAAACATGGAGAAGTCTGTTTGAAAGTGAGTTAACTGGAATGTGAAACCAAAACAGATATACAGATGGACAATCAGAATTGTCCATGCATGAGACAATGGCAGGTAAGATCCTGGTTTTGAGTGGAATCCTTCCTTTACCAAGAATGATGCCCGGCTACAAAGAAAAGATAACTGGCTTCAACAATTAATTACAGAGTTGGTGTATTCTGGTGGGATCCTCTATATGTCTGCATGAGACAAGATGATTGACAGTCCAACTTGCTTTACAAGGGATGGCCTGCACCTCTCAATCAAAAGCTTCTTCATTCTAATTGGTACTTTTATAGTGTCTTTTAAGCAAAGTCCAGTTAATAGACATTCAAATGTAATAAATTCATCAAACTCCAATTTGAACCACACAAAGATGTCTCTTTTCAGTCCCAGAATTGCAAAAGGCTGTTTTTGTGTCTTTCCTGTATTTGGATAATTTCCATATTTGTGTAACTATTTAGACTTAGTAAAATTGAAAAGAATGCACTTCTTCCATGCATGCATGGGTTTTGTATCAGCCATGCATTCAGGTCTGATAGTAACTGTGCTGGCATCTCTAAATTTGTCAAAGATCATATCACCTCCAGAAAGATTCTCAGAGACCTATAAATAGGACTCAGAATTTCACATCATATATATATATATATATATATATATATATATATATATATATATATATATATGACAAACTGCCAACTTATAGCCTGCTATAGGACATCTTCCATATCCTCAAATGATAATACTAAATTACTGAAAGTATTTGAAGAATTCTCTATTAACAAGACATCACCTATATATCTACTCAGAATTAACTGAAGCACCTGAAGGAAGAAAGTTTATTTTTTGATGTAATTTATGCTTTTTTTTTTAATTTTATGTGACTAATGTTTTATCTCCACACTTTTTGTTATTTTTTAGATTTGCCCTTTGGGGCTTACAGTTTTCATGCTTACAGTTTTATACATGTCTTTATACATATATTTTTTTTTTTTTTTTTTTTGTGTTGTTTGTTTTTGTATTATGTATGTTTTGTTTTTGGAATTAAAAAAAAAAAAAAAAAAAAAAAAAAGAATTAACTGAAGCACCTCTCCAATGTAGGATATACCCAGAGGTCAGTTAAGAAACATTTCCTGGAACAGCTAGTCAATAAACTCAATGGAGGATATTTATTATTTATTTATTTTACATATGTTGACTGGGATAGTCTGACTGGATTCATGTCCATTTTCAGTGGAGGCCCAGTTAAGATTATAGATGCAATATATACAGTGGTTGCATACTTAACAAGTTATACAAATTCCAAGGTTAAAGATAATCCCGGGTGTAAGTCCAAATTAACTAAACTAAATTATAGTTATTAACTCATAGTAGAGGAAAGTTAGTCTGGTTTGATACATTGACATAGCCAGTTTAGTGCCAAATATTGTTTGTGTCTTATCTTACATTGATTCAGGGTGGTAGGTAAAGTAATATCAGCTGGGATTGACAATACTCGCATATATATATATATATATATATATATATATATATATATATATATTCTGATATATATATATATATATATATATATATATATATATATATATATATATATAAAACACTCTACAACTGGTACTTTCTACATGAACTGTTGATCTGGGCTCTTTTTCTCTACTTAAGAAGGACCATAAACTTGTGATATTTACCTTAAAAATCTCCAAAGATCTTGAAACCAATGTCTCTCATACTAAGGACTTCAAAGGGCAAATCTCATACAGTTATATGATGAAGACTCAAAATTTACCTATGAAAGCACCAGCTCAGATGATAACACAGCAGACAGCTTCATGAAAGGGTTTTACATCCACTTAGACAAATAGACAGCAACCTTGCTAAATGACAGAATCCAGACAATTTATGTGGCAGCTGCCTTATCTGAAATCCAATTCATGGTTGTATGCAGGGATCATAACCTGCAAATCATTCACTGGGCTAACTGTTAAATAGCAGATGAGATATCCTAAATGGGTCTCCAGCCTACTGTAGAATACATACAATTTCTCAGTCACACAGTAAACACACACACACACACACACACACACACACACACACACACACACACACACACACACACACACACACACACACACACATCTACCTAATGGGAAATTTGGAAAAAAATCAGCAATTCACCTATGGCTTGTCTATGGTATGTGATCGAATACTAGAACACCTGACAAAATCCTACATGGACAACAAAGAGAATATGCAGACTCCTCAACGAAGGCACCCCAGCCAATAATTGAAATGAATAATCTATCACTATCAGGTTTTTGTATTTCACTGCATATACTGCAGTATAGTTCTATTAAGAGGGATTACATGAAAAATGTGCAGCACAGAAAACTATTTACATAGCTAGATATTGGCTTGGCATTCTGTAAAAAAATATCCTGTTGTGTACACTGCTAGATGTCATTAAAATGGCTGTAAAGGATCCATGATACTAGTTGCAAACAGCATTATAGTATAATTATCTGTGTAATTGCTACAATTTTATGATGTTGTTGCATAAATCTTTTATGGGTAGGACATTGTTGTGAACTATGGCGTCTTAATATGTGAGGATAGTTAGCCTTTCTTTGCATCTTCACTGTGAATAGGCAAGTCCTTCTATTTCTAATGTTTGCAGCATCAGGGCAAAGAATATATCATAGAAAATCCATTGTGGTATTTAACTTTAGTGTTCCTTAAAAGAAATAACCATGCATTTGCTGTTACCTAACAAAATATTGATTTATTCCTGCAATGCACTGGGTATATTTTTGTTTATATTATTTAATATGGAAAGTGGGGTGATCAAACATTTTAAATTTTACTTCTATACTTTTTGGAGAAAAAGGCTCATATGATGTTCTCCAGGTTCTTGTCTTGATGCAGTATAGCAGCTTCTGTATGGAAATCTCAATAAAGGAAAAACATCGATATTGATAAAACCAGCGGCAGCAACAACAACAGAATCAGCAAGAATACATTTTCAACATCACCTTATCATGATTGGCATAAATTCTTTTTTATGTGACAACACTGATTTCTCAACTCAGCATGGTGCAATCTTGTGTAGAACACTTTGCAATAGTAACCAGAGGTTTTGCAATCATTGCATTTGAAAATTATCCATTAAGGAAAGAATGAGAAAACAATCCAAAAATGTAAGATTCTGCTTTCAAAGACTGAACAGCTTGTTAATGAATGGATTTTTTTTTCAGAAATTATCTATGCCTTATTAAGGCATTGCTTCAAAAAATGTGGTGTGAGTTTATATATGTTAGCCTCATTTTTGTTGGTGACACAGTCTGATCTTATAGCGATCAACAAACTACAGAGCTCATTGCTGAAGTCATTTCCATGATACTTTATGAGATAATAGTGTTCTTCTAATACAGCTGTACTTTATCAGTCTCTTGTGCCAGTTAATGTTTGCAATTGTGCTGGATTCCCACTACACAGTCTTGAATTACAGCATGTATATAATAGTTACCTGCACTGAGACCTTGTGCTATTCACTGTAAACAGAATTCATTAACTTCCATCAAAAGTTAAGTTGATGCAGATAGACAGAGAGATAGCAGCCAGCTTTCAAAAGAAGGGAATATGAGCATGGAGCAGCTCTTAAGCTTCTTCAAGGCTAGTAGGGTGTAAGCTTGAAAATATAACATGTTAAGGCAATTGGCAAAATAAGTCAAGAAAATGAAAATTGGGAGTCATCAAGATGGCACCAGAGTGATTAGACTTGACTGCCTGCTGCTCTGTTCAGCTCTGAATTTTTTCCCTGCTGCCTTATTTTATTTAAGCCCAATGAAAGCATATTTTAAAATGATTTCCAAGTTCAGGCTTTCTTGAGTATTGCGTCTGTTCTCAGCAAACAGGTCTATCTTTAAGCAAAGTGAATAATTTAAACTTTCTTTAATTAAGAATTTGACAGGGCAGATGCCTGGGTTGGGAAGCCATTAAGATAACATGTGTGTTTCACCCACTGCTGGACAATTATTACATTTGTTCCCCATCACAGAGCTGAATCATGGTCGAATGAGGCCCCAGGCAGGGTAATAGATCAGGACCCCCCCCAGCTATTCCAGTGTCCCATTACTTGGAAATTTATCCCCAGTTACCATGAACACATCAGGGCTGGTAACTCGGCATGTAAAAATCAACTACCAATCATTAGCAGACCGGAGTTCCGCTGTGGCGACCCCTAACTGGGAAAAGCCAAAAGACACAAACAAACAAACCATGAACACAATTCAAAACTCTCAGTGTACATACTATTTTCTGCTTTACTTCTACAATGATTAAGGATATTTTGATTTTATTTAAAACTTTTATTTCAAATTTTATAGCACAGACAGTGATAGATGTTTGCTGAACAAAACAATATTGTCTCACAGTGAAAACAGATTTAGCCTTAAAAGTAAACTTCTCAGCCCTTGAAACTCACATTCATTGAAACGGCATTGAAACCTACTTTCAAAGAAAATGCATCTGCCAGTGATGGATAAAGTTTACCTTTGGTCAATTTTCAAACCAAAAGCCCCTTGCACACATTTTTAGGACCATGCACACATGCACATGTTCTTTGATTCACTTTCCTAATTGTATTAAATTATATTCCTTGTGTAATACAACATCACTTGTTAGAGTGTGTTTTAGGATCATAGGATCATAGAAGATTACTAGGCTATTGACCCGGAGATCATTTTTAAGCTTACCCTTTTCATCCCAATGTAATACCATAGAAATGTTGGTCAATGCCTAAGATAACATTTAGTAATGACTGCCCATATCCAGGAGGGTAGTGGGCATTATCCCTGGTAAGAATTTACATGGTCCCATCCACTCATCCAGGTTCCTGCTGTAATTTTAATCATTTTGGCAGTAAGCAATGAAATGAAACATATGAGCCAATAATGAAAAAACTGCCCATTTCAGAACATTTCAACTATAAATGCCACTCAAATTTATGTCATTACAATCCATCAATATCAATCAATATGTACAATATCTGCAGAAGTACTAGTCATCTGAATAATTCCACAGTAAAGAGATCTGTAACTTAAGAAGATGTTGCTGCTAGCAAACAACTTTATATTTCAGTGTTTTGTCTACAAATTGAGTGCCTTTAAAGAATAAATTGCTTATGTCACAACAAAAAAAAAAAGAAAGAAAGAAAAATGATAACATTATATGCTGGTAATATTGCAACAGGGAATGGATGGCAAACCGAAAACAGGTACATATTTACTAGTCATTGCATCCAAAAGAGAACATATTCAGGACTGCAGTAGCCTTCACTCTCCAAAGTACAAAATAGGATCAGTAATCCATGTACATGCTGTGGAAGAAGAACCCACAGTCTTCTGCATCAAAAGAAAGTATGCTACTGGTGCTACAAACAATGGTTTTAAATTCTATAGCACACTAGTGATGACCATTTAATAAATAAAACAGTTGCACATTTTAAACAGACTTAGCATGAATAGCAGTAAATGTATTTTCTGTTGAAGCTCACAGTTCCTACAAAATGCATTGAAACTCACAATTCCTTGAAAAATGCACTGAAACTCAATTTCTTGAAAATGTAATAAACCTATTTTTTTAGCAGGTTGATAGTTGATGTAGAGGATTCAGGCTTTTGTCTCCTGTAACTAAGGTCCAGGGTTTGAGTCTGAGCAAATTAACTAACCTGGAATCCCTAAATAGGGCATCGCACAGATACCCTCCTATCTCTACTTTCCATCTGTTCTACTTAATTGCATGGAAGAAGCAGATCTAGACAGCAGATGTGTTGTCTATGTTCCACACATAGAGGAAACAGGCAGCAACATATTTGTGTGTTTATATTCTGCACATGGAAAGGAAGAAGCAAGCAACAGGTGTATGTGATGATGATACATTCAGGGATACATAAGCATGCCCTTAAAAATATGTAATTTTTTTGTTTTTTTATTTTAATTAAAAAAGTAAATGTGACAGACCCCCGTACAATGGGCCCATTCCCAATCAGCAGGGGCCCCCTCTCAACCAGTGGGGCCAAGGTGACTGCCTAGATTGCCTAGTACTGAATCCAGCTCTGCCTCATCAATAGAGTGAGGACTGACCAGGAGGTGTGGTCATTTAAACAGCCATTGGAGTGCTTTATGGGTTTTCTACTTTAGCTCTTTTTTCTGCTTTAGACACATGGCTTGCAGAACTGAAGGGGAAGTACAATGGGCTATGTACACTATTTATCCCTCATTTCACAAGGGATGTTGCCAGCAAGCAGCCACCCTCCCATTGTGCATGTGAAGAGGACCCCCCTGCCTACACTGCAAAAATCTCACTTCCGCATGTACAACCTGAGCACACATTACTGTCCCCATCCCCTGGGAGTGAAAAGCAGCCCATGCTCATTCACTCCTTCCCAGTCTCCGGGGTCACAGTAAGACCTGCATCCCTCTATGATGGAGCCAGATGTGTACCTCAATTTTATTATTCCTTGGTGCTATGTAGTGGTCATTTTTGTACTCAGCAAGCAAATGCTTGTAATTACACTTATGAACCTTGTCAATAAGTGAGTGATGGACATTAATGATGGCTACAAACAAAACAATGGCTGTTATTATGCACTCGTTTCCCCAGATAAACACAATTTTTACAAATAGATTATGGAGACTGTCAGATCAACATGCAGCTGGAGGGTGAGGGAAACTAATTATAAATGATGAATTTTTTGCAGTCTAGCATGTCTCTAGCTTATCAATTCAGAGGATTCCCCTATTACTTTTCAAAACACTTGCTACTCCAATAATAGATGTTTAAAGAAAGAGGTAATGCCCATATGCATTTCAATTTGCAGAATATGAGTGAGCATTTTATATATAAGGTAACTATAACAACAACTCAAAACACTATCGTCTGAATACAGATAAAAAGGCTCCCAGCTAGCAAGACTATCATACCAGAATATTATCTTAACTTAACCATTTAAAAATGTGTTCTATCTCCCTGAAAGAGATCTTTATTTCTCTTGTGACCAGATGCAGGAGACTACATTATCATCTGAAGGCTGGGAGAAGATTATGCAAAAGGTAAGCTAATCTTTAAACTCTTGATGTTTGTGCTATCCATGTACTTGTAGTCAACAGGGTACATAGAAGTCTTTCTGCCATCCCTACACATGGGCAGCCTCCAAGTCTTTGTTACATTAAATTGCTTAGTGCAGCTGATACCTTCCACATTTTGCTAGCATGTAGGAAACAAATTTTCTTTGGATATCTATCACTTGAAAATTTAATTTAATTTGTCTCAATAAGTTACAGATGAATGTAGTAATGAAGTCCTAAAAGTTCTGCTCTTAATACCACTTGAAACTAGATTCAAGATGGCATGTGCCTCCATTTTCACATTAAAAGGAGGTTAGCAAGGGAGGTGGGTGATTGGCATAATGGATAAGGTGTTTACTTTGCAAACACAATGTACAGGGTTTGATTCTGAGATGGGGTAATTGGCTAAGCCCACAAGGGTAGTTAGCTTAGTGTTAATCTAGAAACCTGTTATACAGCCTATAATGTTTCACAAGTGTCAGTAATCTGTAATTATTTGTTTAATTAATGCTAAAGACATACCCCTGGATTCAGCAAGCAGCCCTGCAGTCCATTCCTGTTCAGCACGACAGTGCACCATGCATATGTATGAAGGCACATTGCCATGCTGTAAAACGGACATGGTTCCATGTATGAGCACAGGGGATGTGTCTAAGAGCAGAGCTCTCAGAATATACACATCCCCTGCACTCCAGAAATGCTGTTTGGCAATTTAAAATGAGTGAGAATGCTTGTAACACACCCAACCCATCAGGGTAAGAAATCTGGACAAAGCCATAAGGGACAATCAGCCCTATTCCAAAACAACCAAGTTGATGAACAAAAGTAACAGCCAGACTGTAGTGAATAAATCCGTTTAATGAATTCTAGTACCTCGGCCTTTGCCTTCTCATGGAATAAATTTAATGCAAAATACAGTCACTTATAAATCCTCCAAACATTTACATAATTAATTTACTTCAATAAATTAATTAAATAATTAATTTCTTAAAGCCACAAATGCTTCCTAACCCATAAAAACTTTTCTTAAACAACATATGTTATTAAACATATCTTAAATGAAATATTTCTTAAATAAAATATTTGTATTGCACATATTATGATTTTATGATTTTATATTTCTAAATTCATCCCATTTGGAAATAGAGTGTTGTAATTTATAATAAATCTAGATTCCATTTCCAACAACCTGTTTTGGAAACCTATATTATAACCACCCATGTCATTTGGTTTAGCCAAAACACTAAAACCGAACCCATCGGAAGATCCCCCATGCTGTTCACAAAAATGACTGGCCACCGGACTTTCAAGCCTGCTATTCCTGATATCACCCAAATACTCAAGAATTCTAAGCTTAACTCTCCATTTAGTTTGTCCAATATACCATTTCTGGGGTGCACAATTGCACCCTATGATATAAATCACCCCAGAAGAATTACAATTAAAGAATTCTGAAGCATTATATCTCACATTATTAATTCTTGTTCCATCAAAATTTCTAACTCTAGCACATACCTTGCATCTCCCACACTGGTAAGTCTCTACCTTTCTATTTCTTGTTATCCTACTTCTAATATTCAATATTTCCTTTAAGTTCTGAAATCTTCCATAAGAAATGTTACTGTATTGGGAAACAATTTTCCTACCTTATCATCTCCAACAATGATAGGCCATAGTGACAACACTACCTTCATTAAAATACTAGAAAAATCTGAAAATTTGTTGACAAAAAATATGCTGTCCTCATATGCATTCCCTCTAATTTGCATAAACTGGCCCCTAGTATCTTCCAAATTAATAGTTGTTTTATATCCATGCATTTTTCTCATTGGTCCCTCCATTCCTAATTCATATTCAACATGTCCTCTAGCTTGCTTTATCATGCTCTTAGAATAGCCTCTCACATCAAGTTTTGCCTCAATTTTATTAAATTCAATGCTCATTCTATCCATTTCCAATGTATTTGTCGCAATTCGCTTAAATTCTCCTAATAGTAGGGAATTTTTGAGATGAACACTATGCATACTAGATGCATGTAAAAAATTGTTAGCCGCTGTAACCTTATGATATGGCTTATATTGCACTTTGTTATCAGACCCTACATAAAATTCTATATCCAAAAACTGAATCCTATGCCTGCCTATGTTGTAAGTGAAGTCCAGGCCACATGGATTATCTTTTACTTCAAGAATAAATTCCTCAAAATCATGTGGGTCCCCCCTGCATAAAAACAAGAGGTCATCAATAAATCTCTTGTATTTAATAAATTTATTCTGGAAAAAGTTCTTTGGATAAATAAATAATTTTTCAAAATGGGCCATAAATAAAATTGCATAAGAGGATTTATTCACTACAGTCTGGCTGTTACCTTTGTTCATCAACTTGGTTGTTTTGGAATATATTTTGTTTTTTTGTGTGTGTTTAATTAGTGGAAAATCATCCCTACCAAGCCAAAAGTTGAGAGAATAACAGATTTAGCATAAGCAGACAGTGCACACCTCCCAACCTGTCAGAGTAAGAAATGTGGACAAAGCAATAAGGGACAATCATCCCACAAAGCAGAAAGTTGATAGAATAACAGGTTCACCATTAGCATGAATATTCTGAAGGGTACAAATAAAAAAACACAACAAATGATTTTTTTTTTATATATGCAATAAAGTTTAAGCATAGCTGCACAGGTGTGCCCGTTGTTTAGCTATGCTTAGCCTAGTTGAAATGGCACGATAAGTTAAAAAGCAATAGACGTCCAACATAAACATAAGTGCAATAGTGTAGCAGTTAGAGTGTATGCATTGCATGTAGTCATTCACAATTCAAACCTCACCAAAGCTATTTGCATTTTGTATGTTTAAACATCAAAATTTATTTTTTTTGCATATTTATGTAAGAAGTAACTGATTTTTCTCAACCAGGGTAGTATATTAGGCCTAGATGTGAGGTGTCAGTGTAATAAATTAGTGAAACCCCCATATAAACACTAGTGCCCCATACAGTATAGTCACACAAGAATAAATTAATCACAGCGCATTGGGGGGATGTCAGGGTAGGTAAATAATCTATACTATGTAATGAATTATGAATCTATCCCATAAAGGTGGTAGACCAATATAATGAAACATAAGCAATGCTAAGCATTGCACAGCTATGTTGACCAGGTGTAAGCATTGTGTGTATATGAATACTAAGCAATGGAGACCCCAGCTAAGTGGATTTGTCCATTGGTAAGCAATGCTGAACTTGCCCCTTTAAGCACTGCCAACTTTAGCTAAGCAGGTTTGCCCATAGCTTAGCTTAGCTCAGCATTTTCAAAACCATCCAATCATGGCAAAGGGTGGGAAATTGGCCATATTTAAACCCCACAGGCAGGAATACAGCTCATAACTGGTTGTAGCTCTCCACTGTAGGCAGTATGGGAGGTGTTGGAGAGGGCATGCACTTCTGGGTGCAGCGCTGGTATATACAGGAGTCCAAGGTCATGGTAGGACTCCTGATAAAAAAACATGACATGAGACTGCTGCAGGACCAGTACCAGGGCTCCCAATATAAAGCAGAAGCTTGGGAAAGTCTCACCCATGATCTCACCAGTGCTACTGGTATCCCTTGGACTGGTGAGCAGGTCTGGCACCACTATGCCGACTTGAAATGGAGGAAGAGGGAGCTCTTGGAACAGTGGGTTCAAGAAGCAAGAGAAAGGGGAGATGTCCCAGCAGTGTGTAAGTATTCATAGCAACAATTGTTTACTAAAGTCCAACCTCTGTATGTGATGGATTGGTATGCATAAATGTTTCTCTATTTTCTTTACAGCTGCAGCTTAGTGGGCTGTGAACCAGGAAGCGCATGCCAGCAGGTTGCAAAGGCTGCATCGCGAGGCTGGTGAGTAACAATCTTGCTTGTAGTATTCATACCACATAAATATAAAGGAGTAAAATGTCACCTGGTACTATACAAAATGTGTATGGTTTGTACTGAATAAACCAGATAATATGACAATAATAGTCCCATATAGGTCATATTTAAAAAAAAAAGTGTAACTGCCTGGCAATAAAGTTCTAAATCCTGGACTGGTAGTGTTTACTCTGGTATTGTATGGCCTCACATGTTGCATTCACCATGATCTGGTATGTGAATAGTACTGTTGTGCAACTGTTTCTCACACTGTGCTAGATAAAAATATGTCTTGCAATGTCTGTATAAGAATGTTGTAATTACAAGGTCAGATTGTACAGCCAAGATAGACTTAGAAAACACTAAAAGAAAAGACAGCACATTCTAAATAGCTCACTCTGATGAAGCACAGACTTGTATTTTTAGCACACACAGCCATGGCTCAAATCCCAGGAGTGGTAGCAAGCTGTATGCATAATCATACCTCTCAACTTTACAGATGTGTGCAGAATGTCCAGATATTTGCCTCATATTTTTGGCCTGTTCCTCTATTTTCCTAGCAAATCACTGGGATAATCTCAGGATTGTAGTCACTAAATAATGACATACATTTTAGTTTCAGACTTAAGATCCTTCAGAAAATGTATATTAAAACAAATCCTGTTACTCTAGCAACTGTCTAAAAGTTTATAAGAGCAATATTTAAAATATGTCCCTATTTGTACCCCCAGTTTGTCAAGCGTTGTACAGATTTTTTGCATTAAGACGTTGAGAGGTATGTGCAGAATTATAACTAGGAATCTATATATATATATAGAAACAGTCAGGTAGTGTTAACAAACATTCTCTACACAGGTCTACCAGGTAAGAGAAGTAGAATGTAGCTATAATACAGTTGAGGTATATACTGTGTACAAACATACCACTGCCCAAACCTAGGCCATAGGGTATTGTAATAATACCTGTAGAGTAATGATTAAAGCAACAATCATTAAAGTTGTGAGCACTGCAAGGATATACAAGTTGTTAATTGGCATCTCTCCCTCCCACCACCATATCTGCAACAATAATCTAAAACACAGATCAATGGGTATGTTTTACACCAAACCTACTGTTGGGGCATATGCCCTATTGTTCAACAAATATTGAAATGTGTTTCTATTAATGTTCCATGTTGAAATACTACAATTGGTGGCTTGTTGTTATCAATGTAACCTGCATGCTGTTGTAATTGTCACTGTGGTTCCATATATGCATGTGTTCTGTTTGCTATCCAACTGTTATAAATCTGTTGTGTTAGGTTAATGGGAATAGCTATGCACACTGTTATAACTAATCCTGGATTGTGTTGACTATTACTAACCCACATATGTTCTAAAACTGTAACACCATAGCACATTTGAGAAGGCCAATCCCAGCAAACCCACCTCTCCCAACTCATCTGGCCATGGCACCGGACCCCAGCACATCTGGCACCCATCCCAGGACCTTCTCATCTACTGGCTCTGCACCACCTTCAGGTGGAGCTGCCTCAGGGGAGGGGGCTCATCCTCCCCCTGGGATTGGAAATGGAGAGGATACTGTCACCCAAAGCCAGGTCCAGGGCTTGGTGCATAGCGAGCTCCGAAAGGAGTTTGGAGATCTGCTACACCAGCTTGAGGGCCACATGGTGCAATTGAAGGGTCAGCCTGCCCCTCTTGCTCAGCCCCAGGCACAGCCACCTTTAGGGCTATGAAGCTGCAGCGGTGACTGCCCATGGGTGGGGACCTCAGTCCAACTGTTTCCATCTGTGGGCTTATGGGCTTCCGATTTCCAAACACCCCTCCCCGTCCAAGGTGTTTGCCCCCACATGTGTCATATATCACCCCTGTATGCTGTTGTGTCTGTCTTGTCTGTCTTCCTACCCAACCTACCTCCCCAAATATACCTACCACCATTCCCCAACATTCTACTCTCACCTTAAAAAAAAGGGCAACCTGTTCCCCCCCCCAAAATTTTGCTCCATACATAGCTGTCCATTTTGCACACATGTCCACTGGACATATGTACTCTGGTCTAATTGGCTTCACAACACATTATTGTTGTCCTCACCCCTCTCTCAGGGGTTTGAGTGTCCAAATTTACTTCCAAATTCAGCATATATGCACAACTGTTGCTGTAGAAGAAATGGAGAGCTATGGACCTTCCCTACACCTGTCGTGCTCATCCCTAGCTACGTTCCCTATTGTATTTCCCTCTGCATGCCCTCTTTTTCACCACTTTCCTATCACCAGTTTTTTTCTTTTCTTTTAAAGAAATTAGCATGGGGGTAAGCGCTAGTAAGCACTTTTAAGCAGTAGTAAGCAGGATTAAGCCTGTTTGCATGGCGCTAACAATGTCTACATGGATTAATCACTTTCAGGCTTACTGTCTGTAAGCATATTTAACCGGAATTTAGCATTGCTTACTGCTGCTCAAACTCATGCAAACCCACTTACAACTGCATAAAACTGCCTTAGTCACTCTGTATCCAACAGCCCTTGTTCTGCCCAACAACAAAAAAATCAACCCTTGCAAGTCTCGAACTCAGGACCCTGCACACCATAGACACAACAAGTTACCACTAAGCCACCTGAGCTGTAAGATGCAGGGATGATTTCTATAACATATCATGCAGAACAGTCAGTCTACCATAGGGAATGTACAATGTGGAAGCACTAGACATTTTAATGATACACACACACACACACACACATATATATATATATATATATATATATATATATATATATATATATATAAATATATATACACACACACATATATATATATATATATATATATATATATATATACAATA